>NW_028058537.1:0-8541 GCF_054177405.1 Leptonychotes weddellii
GGACGTGAGGGTCAATGCGCGGCAGGGAGGGGTCGGACGTGAGGGTCGGTGCGCAGCGGGCGGGGTGTTGGACGTGAGGGTCAATGCGCGGCGGGGGGGGTCGGACGTGAGGGTCAGTGCGCGGTGGGGGGGGTCGGACGTGAGGGTCAGTGTGCGGCGGGGGTGGGGTCGGACGTGAGGGTCAGTGAGCGGCTGGAGTGTCAGACGTGACGATCAGTGCGGGCGTTGGGGGGGAGGTCGGACACGAGGATCAGTGCCGGCGTTGGGGGGGGGGTCGGACGTGAGGGTCAGGGCGCGGCCCGGGGGGTTGGACTGAAGCCCGCTGACCACGCATCTCCCTGCTGTGCGACTCTGGGTCTGCCTGCCTTTCTTCCTGGGCCAACAGCTGCAAAATCAGGCCGCCAGGCTGCATGTCCCAGGAGCAGGGGTCTCCTCGTCCCACTCTTTTTTTTTTTTTTTTAAGATTTTTATTTATTTATTGAGAGAGATAACGATAGAGAGCACGAGAGAGCGGAGGGTCAGAGGGAGAAGCAGACTCCCCGCTGAGCAGGGAGCCCGATGCAGGACTCGATCCCGGGACTCCAGGATCATGACCTGAGCCCAAGGCAGCTGCTTAACCAACTGAGCCGCCCAGGAACCCTAGTCCCCCTCCTCTTAAAGGTAACCTGAAACACGCCCCGTGGAGGGAATTCTCCAAGCGCTCTCTTCTAAACAAGGCTAATCAGACAAGTTTCTGTTTGTCCCAAACACAAACAGCTTAACTGGAAATTCTCCGTACGCAGTTGCCCAGCGTGCTCGGATTTACAGGAAAGCGGGTGGCTGGGGGCCAACCCTGAGGGTCTGTGTGGCAGGGTTTTCTCGCCCGCCTGGCCAACTGCGCGCTCGAGAGCCCCCTGCGCTGGGAGAGGCAGCCCGCAGCTCTATTTCAGGCACAGAGTGCACGCGGGACATCCCAGCTTTCCAGCGACCGTGAGGCCAGCACTGCAGTTTCCTGTGCCCCCCCCCCCCCGTGGCGGCTGGTGACACGGCTGGCCCTCCCCGGCGGCTGGCCCCTCCGCGGCGGGCGTCTGCGCTGTGCCGCACAGGATGGAGCGTCTGCCTGTCCGAACTGCAGAGCGGGAGTAGCCTGAGCCCTGCCCGCCACGCGCCCCAGGGGAGGGCCATCATCACCCTTGTTGAGAAAACCGTTCTCCGAGAGGCAAACTAGGAAGGAGGAAAGCAGGTGTGGTCATCCCCTGCTCAGATCTGGAAGGCGGAGGGCTGGGCCTAGCAGGATCTCACACTGGGCGGAGAGCACCGGGCGCACCCCCAACCACACCAGCTCCTCCCACAGAACCTTCACTGTCGCCCCCACAGCTGGTCTGCCGCCTGCTTGAGGCTTTTTCCTGCTGAGACAGACACCACGGGGGACACCTGGGGGGCTTGGTCGTCGGCAGTCCTGCTCCAGGGCTGGGCTACAAATCAACACACTTCTGGAACCTTCCGTGACCTGCCAAGGCCAGAGTGGCATAGTCTGGAACCTGAGACAGGTCTGGCCCATCCTTCCTGGCACATGCAGGCAAGTCCGGAGCAGAGGCGTTAGACGCCCCCCAGCGCAGACCCCAAGGCCTCAGCCTCCCGTCTCCTCGCCAGGGACCCACTGCAGGGTCCTTCCCTTGGCCGTGCAGCAGCAGAACCCGCAAGGCTGGGACACAAAGCAGGAAGGCGGCTTCCACTCTTGTGGCGCTGCCTGAGGGCGATTCACTGGTAGGGGGCCCTCGTGTGCCCACTACCCGCCAGACCCTCAGCCTCCCCGATGTCCCTTCTCCTCTGGGACGCCCCCGCCGTCTTCCCTCTCAGGGGCTTGCTCTGAGCAGGGCCCTGCCCGCCCTCCCGGCCACCAGCTCAGCCCCCACCCTGCCCTCATGCCTCTCTCGGGGGCCCCACACCCACGAGGCAAATGTACCCACAAATGAGTTCATCGTCCTGCCCCGGATGCTCCATCGGGCAAGCGCTGTGTTTGTAAACACACCCCACACTCGCTCATTTCCTGCCAGAGGGGGGTGTCATTCCCCATTTCCCTCCCAAAGTGTGATCACCCTCAACTTACATCATAGCCTATGCTGGAGTCCAGCAAGAGCCTGCATGCTCTGGAGGACCGGCCAGAATGGCCTAGGACCCCCACGGGGACCCCAGGGAACAGTGAACTGGTCGCAGGCTAGGTCACCGGAGCCCACGACCCAGGACAGGTCTTCACAGCCAAGGTGCCCCCACCAGCCTGGATCAGATGCAGCAGGGCAGCGCCTGGGCCACTGCAGAACCCAGGAGGGCTCCCCAACCCCCATGCCCTCTCTGGGCCCCACACAGAGCGTCTCCAGGCGGCCTGTGCCCAGGTGTGCCCCCAGTGGCATTCAGAAGGACAAGCCAAACTGCCCGTGCAGAGGGATGCCCTAGCACAGCGACTCAATGACCAGAGCACTGCCCCCTCCCGCCGCAAGACACCCGGCCTGAGGCACTTTCAGGTGCCCTGGAGATACCCAACATCCACTCCCAGATGGGCAGGGATGAGCCTGTGAGAGATGAGACGCCACAGAGCACCCTGCCGAGTTCAGAAGCGTGGGGACAGCCGCCATCCCGGGGCCTGGGGCACCTGCCCAGAGCCGTCCCTCAGCTGCAGCAGCTGAGGCCCAGGAGAAGCTCGTCTAAGACCGGGGCGGTGCTGACCGACCATGACACCAAGACGCAAGGTCAGCAGTGGTCACACTGGAAAGTGAGCCTCAGGTTAAGTGAAAGATGCAGGCGCCCCCGCTGTCCCCAGTCGGACGCTCTGGCTCACACACAATCACCCCAGAGGTCACCCGAGGGTCTGCCTAGGGGTGCCACCACTGTCCCAATGCGGACGTGTGCCCCACAGTTGAGCAATCGGGGACAGAGAGGAGCCCACGCCACACAGAGCAGAGCCAGCAGGTTGGTGAAGGGCACAACCACTTCCGGGCAGGGGAAGGGCCTCCGAGGGCCTGCCCAGGGCTGGGGGGCAGAGACAGGGGCCAACCCCCTGCCAACAGAGGCCAGAGGGTGACTGCGCGGATGGACCCCCGAACCTGTGCTGCTCAGCTGGGCCCACACCACGCGTGCAAGGGGCTTGCGCTGGAGCAGAACGGCCACACGGAGACAGGACACGGAGCCAGCTGACAGCCAGCCATGAGACATTCGAGGCACCTCCCTTTCTGCCCAAGACCCAGCATGGGGGAGAAAAAGGCTGGGCCAGGCTCCTCCCGAAGCCCACCCAGCCCCCTAACAACGGGGGGTCCACCCAGCCCTCCTGTGGCCACTGCCATCCTGTCCCACCATCAGGACAATGGTGCCCTCAGGGCAGGGCCACCAAAGGGCCTCTCCTTGCACCTCAGGGTGTCAGCACCATGGCTGGGTGCTTAGCTGGGGCCTGGGCGTGCACACGTATGCACACATATGGGTGGGCTGAAGTGAGCTGCAGCAAAGGGCACTAACGGCCCACGTCCACCCCACAGATGTTAGCCCATAGGCCACGGACTGCGGAGCCGGCTTCCTCGGTCTCCCTTGGAGCAGACTTTATCCTTCAGACGCTGCAAGCACCCCAGTCCACTCTCAAACGCCTGCCCCACCTCCCCCCATGCACACATCTGACAACGCCAGTCGCCAGCCAAGTCCACAGCTGACGCGGCCTGGGGCCCACCCTGCACTGCTCTCCAGCACACACCCTCAACGAAAGCGGTGGCTTCCTCCCAGCTCGAAACAGAGCTCACACTCCTGAGCAGAGCACCTCCGTTCAGCTCCAGGAGCACTCACCAAATGGCCACTCCATGTCCATGCCGAGCTCTGGACAGGGCTGGGAGACGGCGCAGTCCCCCCCCCCCCCCCCGCTGCAGCAGCCCTCGTGCAGGCTGCAGGGGCAGCAGGACGTGGACAGAAGTAGAAGGAGGGACTGAGAACTGGCTACCGTTACGGGGACATGCGAAACCTGCCCAGCCTGTGCTCGCCAAGACCACCCAGTGGGAAGGGCTACTACACATCCAGATGGCACCCCAGAAGGGAGGAGAGAGAGCACGGGACAGAGGCAACATTTCCCAGCACTGGTAAAAACCACCAATCCACAAAGTTGAAAAGCCCAACCCTGACTGTGGTGGTATCAGGAGAAAGTGACACCTGGACATAAAGCCACCAGGGAGAAGGACAGATCTTCAAATGACTCTCACCTGACAGACAGCTGACTTCTCAAGAGCAAAAGTGAGCAAAGTCAGGAAATGTGCATCCTCCACATGCCGAGGGGAGATGCCCCCTGCACCCCCACGCCCCCTGGGACACCTGAACCCCCACACCCCCAGGACACCTGCACGTGCAGAGGGGAGATGCCCCCTGCTTCCCACGCCCCCCAGGACACCTGCACATGCAGAGGAGAGATGCCGCCCACACCCCCACACCCCCCAGAAACAAGGGTAAGCATTTTGAGAACACGGAAAGAGCAGTTAGTTATCAACACATCCTCACTAAAGAATATCCTAAAGATGCATTTTCAGACATAAGAGGGAGAAAACAATTCCAAGTTCTGAGTTGCCAGAAGAATGAAGAAAAGCGATGAGTTTCGAGGTTAATCGAGTGCTCGCAGAATAAAGGAATAACAACCTCTCGTGCGCTTAGCAGGAAAATTAAAATACACTGAACAAGGGTGCATGATCTTGAGAGGGTTAGGTCAAAATAACATGTTGTGAGGTCTGTCCCTGCGTCTAATGTTAGGAACAGGATAAAGACAAATTAACTTTGAAATACAGCCACTATGGGGGGCGCCTGGGGGGCTCAGTCGGTGAAGCCTCTGATTCTTGGTTTCAGCTCAGGTCATGATCTCAGGGTTGTGGGATCGAGCCCCGCGTCGGTTCCATGCTGGGCACACTGGGTGTGGAGGCTGCTGAAGATTCTCTCCCTCTGCCCCTCCCCCATAAAATAAATAGAGCCAGTATGCAAATTACAATTTACACAGTAACCACTAAGAAACAGAAACAGTGGTAAGTTTCAAACTAATATATGAGGTGGAAACAGAATAAGGAAAAAAAATCAGTGCAAAATAAGATAAAACAAAAGAGAAAAAGACATAAAAAAACAGGAAAATAGTAAGCACAAAAAATAAAATGATAGGTATGAACCCAAATATCAATAATTTTGATAAATGACAACAGACTGAATGTTCTAGTTAAAAAATAAAGATTGTCAGATTGAATGAAAATGGAATCTAGATCCATGCTGAAAAACCAAAGACACATTTCACATGTAGGGCACAGAAAGGTCTAAAGAAAAAAGATGGAAGAAGAAATAGCGGGCAAATACTAGATAGAGTCATAAATGCTCAAAGTTCAAAACCCCTGGAAGGCATTCTAACCCAAACGTATGTGCCTAGTAATGTAGTTTCAAAATGACAGAGCTCCAAGAGAAGTAGATAAAATCCAGCACCAGCTTAGAAGGTTTTCACACGCTTCTCCAGGAGACAGAAAGGGGGACAGATCTGCAGACCGCAGTGAACCAAGCTTGTTGGGCATGGACAGACATCCAACACTGTCCACTGCCAGACACACATGCCCGTTCAGTACAAAGAGAGCAGCCACGAAAACTGACCTCAAACTGAGCCATAAGGCAAGTTCCGAAAAACATTAAGGACCTGGTGTCATACTGACCACTTTCTCTGACCACAACATGACTAAGTTAGAAAGAACCATGGGAAGGGGAGAGAGATGAGCTGGATCATGGAAAAGTAACTAGGAAAAAAACCTATATGTTTGCCTATTAAGAAACTCTGAAATATCCTGACGGGTTAAAGAATGATGGGAAATAAAAAATATACATATATTTCAAGTGGGACGACTCTCCACATAAAAGCTTGTGAGGTGCAGTTAAAGCAGCTCTTGTTTGGTAGATACAGGTGCTGGTACAGAAGGAAACGAGGAGGAAAATAAGGAGCCATGCATTTATCTTAAGAAATTAGAACAAGAACAGCAAAATAAACCTGAGGAGCATAAATGGCAGGAAATAAACAACTAGCATTTATTTTTAAACACTGATGAACCCCTGGTGAGACAGATCAGAGCAGAGCGTCTCTGTCCACCTGCACAGTCAATGGAAGGAATTGAAGGGGACAGCTCTACAGATCCTGCAGCCATTTAAAAAATAAAAGAGTATTATGAGCAACTTTGTGCCAATAAACCTGAAAATCTGGACAGAATGGACAAATTCTCGGAAATACATATTTTTTAAAAAACTAACTTGGGGGGGTCCTATGCCCGCTAAAGACACTGAATCCAGGATGCGCTGCCTACAGAGCAACCCCAAGCTACTTTATGGGTGACTTTCCCCAAACATTCAGAGGACACACAGTTCCAGTCCTGCATAAATGAGACCATGGCACAGCAGATGAGTTCACGCTCTGAAGCACATCCTACAGGTATCTTGGTGCCAAAATCCGGTGAGATCACAGACCCTACATATACACACAGGAGTCCTAGATCGTAATCATCTAAACCCACCAATGAACAAGAAGGGTAACGCTGCATGACCAGACGAGAATTTTTCCAAAGGACGGAAGGTTAGTCTAATACTAGAAAATCCATTTACGTAAGGTAACGTTACATAAGGTAAGAGCAAGTCAAGGAAAATCACATGATGCTCTTAATTTAAAAAAAAAAACTTGTTTGGTTATATTCAACATCCACTCCCATCAAGCACAGAATAAAGTCTCAGGAGAAGCCGTCATGCAGCTGTTGGAACGGCTGCAAGTCAGACGACGCGGCATGAAATGTAACAGAGCCGCGGTGACGGCACCACTCCAGAAGACGGCAGTTCCTCCCGAAACTGACACACGCCCACCTCCCCCGCGGCCGGTTATTACCGAAGAGAAGTGAAAGCATATGACTTCCAAAGTCCTGCACCCAAATGGTCGTAGCAGCTTTGAACCCAAGAGCCTCGAACTGCAAACAACCCACCCACCTACCAAGAGCAGCGGGTTTACACCAAGTGTGGTTTACTCCTGCAGTGGGACGCCACGCACCGGGAGGAAGGAGCTGTGGAAGCGGACTCGGCGTGGGTGAGTCCAAGAGCTGCACACTGCCCAGGCCACCAGGCGGAAGGCCTAGGGCAGCGGACGGCCTGCAGGCACAGAGCGCCACCAAAACCAGCAGCTGGACATCCCTCCACCACGTGAACCAAACCACAACCAGGTCCCTCAAACGCACCAAGGATGCAAACAAGGAGTTCGCAGAAGTAAGATTTGACCGAATGATACGTACGGGAAAGGATGAGCAGCCTCACATCTAAAAATTGGTGAAAAACCCCCAACAGGAAAGAACAAATAGTAGGAAGCTCAAGGGTGTAAAGGGACCCAGAACCTGCTGCGTGGGGGCCCAGGAGGCCGCTCTGGCAACCCCAGCGGTGGGGCACGCCTAGGAGGCGGCCGGGAAGGGTCGGACACCGCTGCTGATGGTGACCGGGGAGGAGTGCTGCCTGTAGCGTTTCCTCGGGGAAACCAACACAGTCAGGCCTCCCTCGAGTTACAGCCCCAACACCTGGCAGGAGCCCCTGGGAAGAGCAGAGAGCTGGCCACCACGACCAGAGGGCCGAGCCAGCCAGGCCAGAGGCAGGTGCTCAGACCTTGCAGACCGCCAAGAAATTCACTTCGTTGGAAGAAGACTGAACACTTCTAGCCGGGGAAGGATTACCATCCCCTGAAGAAAATGCCCAGACTCAAGTCGGGGAGAAAAATTAAAAATGAGAAGGAGAAAGAAAAATTGGCCCAAGAAGTGACCTGCAATTTCGCTGACAAGGAAGTGCAAATGGCCTGCATTAGTAATCAGAGAAATTCAAATGAAAACCACAACACCATTTCACACCCACCAGACTGGCAAAAATTAAGTCAGGCAAAGTGTTGGCACGAATGCAGAGCACCGGGGACGCGCATCCCCGCCGGTGGGGGCCGGAGCTGGCACAACCACACTCCATGAAGCCGCCTGGGAGTAACACTGAGCACACACCCCCAAACCCTACTACGGGCATGTGCTTACAACAGGCCTGGCCGCCCACAGCCACACACGGCAAGGACCGGCACTCGGATGCTGACAGCAGCATGGATGAAACTGGCTGCCACCTGGAAACAAGCCACAGGTCCCCTGACAGCAGGGACCCACACCATCATTTTGCAGGGACCACCACACGGCAGTGACAGCTACTGGCGCAATGTCACTCCGAAACGTAGACGGGGCAAAAACGAGACATGCAAAGGAACAGAGAGGGTGTGACCCCTTACAGAAAGCCCAGGAGCACACCAAGAACAGCCCGTCCAAGGACTCTCACCCGCAGGAGATTCAGGCAGTGGGCCAGCGCCACCTCTCAGGGAGGGGCCCCGCTCACCAGGACAGTAGGGGGGCGTTCGCTCTAACCGACATTCTGTACGTTCAACCCATCAACTGCTGGCCTATCCTAACGACTCGGGGCCACAGGACACGAGCTGCCATCACCCCTCCCCCCTCCCCCCTCCCCCACCCAGGCGGA
>NW_028058538.1:0-398 GCF_054177405.1 Leptonychotes weddellii
GTTTTTTAACTTAAAAGTCAGAGGCTTAAATCCTTTCACCAAAACCATGTCTCTTAATATCTGAAAACTATACTCAAGGCCAAAATCAGTGCCTCCAATTAGAGACAACAAATGTAATTAAAAAACTTTTTTCTTATGGTTTCTTAAGATGATGAGCAACTGCCTAGAAGGCAATGCTGAGGATTAAAAATAGTAATGATGGGCGCCTGGGTGGCTCAGTTGGTTAAGCGACTGCCTTCGGCTCAGGTCATGATCCCGGAGTCCTGGGATCGAGTCCCACATCGGGCTCCCGGCTCAGCGGGGAGCCTGCTTCTCCCTCTGACCCTCCCCACTCTCATGTGCTCTCTCTCTCTCATTCTCTCTGTCTCAAATAAATAAATAAAATCTTTAAAAAAAAA
>NW_028058539.1:0-398 GCF_054177405.1 Leptonychotes weddellii
GCCTAGAACAACAGAAACTTGTCTCACAGTTCTGGAGGCTAGAAGTCCAGAATCAAGGAGCTGGCAGAGCCATGATTACTTTAAAACCTGTGGGAGAAGCTCGAACTTGTCTTTCCAGCTTCTGGTAGCTCAAGGCATTCCTTAGCTTGTTGCAGCATAATTTCAATCTCTTCCTCAGTCTTCACATTATCTTCCCTCTGTGTGTGTCCATTGCTATGTCTAAATGCCCCCTTTTAATAAGGACATCAGTCATATTAGATTAGAGATCCACTCTAATGACCTTGTTTTTAACTTGATTATCCTATAAGGACTCCATTTCCAAATAGGATCACAATCTGAGGTATTGGGGGCTAGAACTTCAACATATCTACTTGGGGGACACAATTCAATCTACTGAC
>NW_028058540.1:0-398 GCF_054177405.1 Leptonychotes weddellii
CTGCTCCAAGAAGTCCTCGTGTATTATTTAAGCTCGAAAAAAGAGCCCAAGTTAATGGTTGAAAACCTGATTCATGTTACCTTAAATCTACACAATGCTTTTTAGGTGATGAAGAAAGCAGATTTTTCCAGTTCCTCCTCTGAGAAAAATGAGTTTGAAACAAAGTATGCCAAGAATTGGGCTGAGATCAGAAGTAGAGAACAATGTGCCATCACTGGACTTCCTTCTGGGAGGTGAGAGAAGAGTAATAAGATTGTTAGTTTCAATTTGGAAGCATGGAATGTGTCAGGAATGATAACTAGCTATTGCTCTTTTTAATAATAAATGTCTCCCTCAGAGTCACAAGCAGACATCGAACATTGGAAGCTTCCATGTAGGAATTAGTTTAGCGCCCTTCC
>NW_028058541.1:0-398 GCF_054177405.1 Leptonychotes weddellii
CATCTAGGAAGGAAACTTATTCCAGATTTGGAGGAACAGAATAGGCTTCATGGAGGAAGTCACCTCTAAAATTGAAACCAGTGAGATAAATTGAAGGTAGTCAAGGAAAAGGGGTGAAGAGGGGCTTGAAATTTCCAGAAAGAAGGAGGAAGAGCATGTGCCAGTCACCAGCAAGAGAGAAAATGGCACATGGAGATAACTGAATGATCAGTGATAGGGTGTGCTTCTGTGCCCTCTAAATAGGTACAAGGAGTGCTGACCATGTGACCAAAGGCAAACAGAAATCCCTGACAGCCCATCAAAAGATTTTTGCATCAAAAACTGCCTTGACTCAAAAGAACCAAGCCTGTTAAGAGAAAAAGCTGTCAAGGGGCGCCTGGGTGGCTCAGTCGTTAAGC
>NW_028058542.1:0-398 GCF_054177405.1 Leptonychotes weddellii
AGGCAAGAGAACACTTGCTTAGGAATCAGAGCGTCTCTGATCGAGTCAGAGAAATGACGCTAAATGCAGGACAAGAAACTGACAAGTCTTACTACCACTTGAGTGCACTTCATAATCTGTTTTGATTTGTTTTAAGAATAAAAACAATGAAAAAGTCACACAAATTCCTCAAAATTTTGTTTAAATAGCTCACAATCTTTTTTTTTTTTTTTTTAAAGATTTTATTTATTTATTTGAGAGAGAGAGAGAATGAGAGAGAACACATGAGAGGGGGGAGGGTCAGAGGGAGAAGCAGACTCCCTGCCGAGCAGGGAGCCTGATGTGGGACTCGATCCAGGGACTCCAGGATCATGACCTGAGCTGAAGGCAGTCGCTTAACCAACTGAGCCACCCAGGCG
>NW_028058543.1:0-398 GCF_054177405.1 Leptonychotes weddellii
AGGAGGGACACAAAACAATTCACTCTAAACACATCATTGCCCAAAGACAGAGAGAACTTTTATAACAACAAAGGAAGATGACATCATATTCAAAAGAACAGCTATACATTTTACATTTCCATACATGGAAATCTCTTCTTAAGTTAATTCAGAAGACAATAGAATAACACATTTTATGTTGTAAAAGAAAATGATTGTTGGGCGCCTGGGTGGCTCAGTTGGTTAAGCCACTGCCTTCGGCTCAGGTCATGATCCTGGAGTCCCGGGATCGAGTCCCGCATCGGGCTCCCTGCTCAGCAAGGAGCCTGCTTCTCCCTCTAACCCTCCCCCCTCTCATGTACTCTCTCTCTCTCATTCTCTCTGTCTCAAATAAATAAATAAATCTTTAAAAAAAAAAA
>NW_028058544.1:0-398 GCF_054177405.1 Leptonychotes weddellii
CCTTTTCGGACTGGCTGCTTTCACTTGGTCATATGCATTTAAGATTCCTCGGTGTCTTTCGGTGGCTGGATGGCTCGTTTCTTTTTAGCGCTGAATAATATTCCATTGTCTGGATGTCCACAGTTTATTTATCCAACCACCTACTGATGGACATCTTGGTTGCCTCCAAGTTTGGGCAATTATGAATAAGGCTGTTATTGGGGCGCCTGGGTGGCTCAGTTGGTTAAGCGACTGCCTTCGGCTCAGGTCATGATCCTGGAGTCCCAGGATCGAGTCCCGCATCAGGCTCCCTGCTCGGCAGGGAGTCTGCTTCGCCCTCTGACCCTCCTCCCTCTCATGCTCTGTCTCTCATTCTCTCTCTCTCAAATAAATAAATAAAATCTTTAAAAAAAAAAAAA
>NW_028058545.1:0-398 GCF_054177405.1 Leptonychotes weddellii
TGAGGCCTTTTTACCTCTCAGTTTACTTAACTGTAAAATGAGGATGTTGTCCCAGTAGCACCAACCTCATAAGGCTGTTGAGAAGATTAAATGAGATGATGATGCACACAGTACTTGTTATATGCTAGGCATTCTGCTAAATAAATGATAGCAAACTACCATCCTTAAGGAGTCAATCTACTGTCAAAAAGAATTTACAGGGCGCCTGGGTGGCTCAGTTGGTTAAGCGACTGCCTTCAGCTCAGGTCATGATCCCAGGGTCCTGGGATCGAGTCCCGCATCGGGCTCCCTGCTCTGCGGGGAGCCTGCTTCTCCCTCTCCCACTCCCCCTGCTTCTGTTCCCTCTCTCGCTGTGTCTCTCTCTGTCAAATAAATAAATAAAATCTTTAAAAAAAAAA
>NW_028058546.1:0-398 GCF_054177405.1 Leptonychotes weddellii
AAAGTTACATAGTTTGAGATTTTTCTTGTTTCTTTAGGGAGGCATTTATAGCTATGAACTCTCTTAGAACTGCTTTTGCTGAATCTTGTTAGTTTGGGTATGTTGTATGTCCCTTTTCATTTGTCTCAAGGTATTTTTTTATTTCTCTTTTGATGTCTTCTTTGACCCATGGGTTGTTCAGTAGCATGTTGTTTAATCCCCACATACTTGTGAATTTCCAATTTTCTCCTTGTACTTGATTTCTAGTTTCATACCATTGTGGCCAGAAAAGATGTTTGACATGATTCCAATCTTCTTAAATTTATTAAGACTTATTTTGTGGCCTGACATATGATCTATCCTGGAATATGTGCCATGCTCACTTGAGAAGAATGTGTGTTCTGTTGGTTTTGGATGGG
>NW_028058547.1:0-398 GCF_054177405.1 Leptonychotes weddellii
GCTCTAGAGATCGGCCCGGGGCTTCTGGCAGTGTGAGGGGGGCAGGCGCCCAGCCGCACAGGAAGGGGCGGCCGAGGACCCAGCGCTGCTTTGTCGTCGTCCTGTGCGTCTCGTGCTGACGAGGGCCCGTGACCTCGGCGCGCGTGTCCGTGGGGGGGGAGAGCCGTGGCGAGCTCTGACCGGGCAGCCAGGCGCCCCCAGTACGAATAAATGTTTTCCTGGCACGATGGAGATGCAGTCGTTCCTACTCCTTTTCAGCGTTTGCTCTGAAGATGTCCCCTTCCTCGTCTCGATGCTGGCGGTTTGTAATTTCCCACTTTATTACACTCTTCGAAGAGCCACTCTTGGCCTTCTGCTCCTCTGTCGTCTGTTCACAGACCTTCGGGTTTGGCAGCTCC
>NW_028058548.1:0-8541 GCF_054177405.1 Leptonychotes weddellii
CCCCCGCCGTCTATCCTCCCGAATATCGCCTCGGATTCACTTCTCTGCATGTCCTACCTTCCAGAAAGTGGTCGCTTTTCTGATGAGAGAGTTGTTGCTCTTCTTTTCTTCAATCTCCTGTTGAGTTTGTAGGTGTTCAGAATGGTTTGATCCCTATCCAGCTGAATTCCTGAGAGGAGACGAAATCCAGGTCTCCTACTCCTCCGCCATCTTGCTCCGCCCCCCCAGTACACAATCTATTTTGATAAATAATTTTTCACTCCAAGGTGTATAAATGATTGAAAATAAAGATATACATATGTAGGATTTAATTTTTAAACCCTATTTAGCATTTTTAATATATTTAGTATTAAAATTAAATAAGTACCGACTAGGAGATTTTTGGACTTAAGAAATTCTAACTTTAACCACCTTTTTGGAATTTATTTTATTAATGTGTCAAAACATATTTTGCTTTCTATCTATGATTCATCATGCTGGGCAATGGGTATACAAAGGTAAAAGAGGTGTTTGTGGCACTTTCATAAAAGCATAGAGAAAGAAATTTAGTGATTTTTTTCATTGTTTGCATTTTCTTTTTAAAATTGTAGAATCAAAACAGAATTCTCTCACTCAAACAAATAAACATAAAGCATACATGAATTTCTCATTTCCTATTTACTTTTCAGGTCTTAACCTTGGTTCTGGGAATACAGGATTGAAAATATAGATAAGGCCCTTATTCTCATGGAGCTTACTTTTAAAGCAGCATGGCTTGAAAAATTAGTTGAACCTGTTCCTGACTACCAGAAATTGTCAAATGCTCAGGGATTACACGAAGAAAGGCACCTATCAAAAACAAATATACTATAAACTGCAAAACTATTCAAGGGAATGGAATTCTTGGTGTGAGATTCCTGGTATGCCTTTGAACCACATCCTCCCTCCCATGTCATTTTCTGGCACAATGGAGAAACCCATGGTGTTATACTGCCTTTATGAATAAAATATATGGGAAGCAGAGAGAAGAGCTGTCACCCTTTGGTGAACATTCATAGTTACTTAGGAGACGCTATCTTTAGCCTTCATCTGCTTATTGAGAATGGAGAACTCAACTGGCTTGTTTCCCAGTATTTAGTGTGAAGGTCTCATTGAGAACCCTTGTAAAGTCTACAAGTGTCTGCAAGAAGGAGAGATGACATCTGATTTCCAGGTGAGTATCTGCTTATCTACATTTTGACTAGTCCTGGTCAAAGTGGAAAAGGGCACTTTGTTACACAAAGTGGGTGTAACAGCTGTGCAGATAAAAGGCAAAGACTACTCTGGGATTCAACCAAACCCTGAAGACTCACTCTCAGTGTTAGGGATGCAGAGGTAGATGAAATATAAGAAAATGTCCAGAGAAAGTGAGCAGAAGGCCAGCAACTAGAGATTCACCATCTCATGTCTCCTGTTTAGAGACAGATGATGAAGAATCAGTGGAGAGATAATAGAGCATTAGATTCCAGCAAACATACTCTGGACTCCTTCAGTACAATAAGGAATGACTGAAATGTTAAAAGCAAGGGGTGATACCATCTGATTTTTGTTTTAAAAGGAAACACTGTCTGCCATGTGAATTATATGGGAGCAAGTGTGGAAATTGGGAGACCAGAAGGGAATAACTGGAATAGCCCATATGAAAGATTTTTGGGGATTCTTTATATCACATCTTCCCAACTGGTTAAGTTTCCTTTGAGCAATCATCAATCTTTAAAATATAAATTTTATTTTATTTTTTATTTTAATATAATTTTTAAATTTTATTTTAATTCCAGTATATTTAATATACAGTATTAAATTAGGTTCAGGTGTACAATATAGTAATTCAATAATTCTATACATTTTTACTCAGTGCTCATGATGGTAAGTGTACTCTTAACCCCCATCACCTATTTCACCCATCTCCCCATGCATCTCCCCTCTGGTAACCATTTGTTTGTCCTTTATAGTTAAGAGTTTGTAAAACATACATTTTAAAATTATCTCTGCCCAGCTTTTATGATGTATTATGTAAACATCCTTGTCAATTCCAACACCTTCATCCTTCTTATTTTTTCAATAGTGAAAGAAAACTAGGCTTAACCTCTCAATATTTTTTGTAGCTCTACTTTGAGAACTTATTCTACAATGCAGACATCAACATAAAATAATATTTCTGAAAATATTACATGAACAGATGTTTAATAAATTTTAAACACAATAGAACTAAGAGTTTACCTTTTATGTTAAAGAGAAATGAAATTCTTACAGAGTGCATGTGTGGTGAATGATAAATTTGATGAAGTGTAATAATGTTTTAGATCCAGAACATCGAGGTATCTGATTTGTATTCAGGTCACTGGCTTGGGTCATGGCACTACCTTTCTTGGTTAAGTTATTTTATCTAGACTTTAATGTCAACATCTAGATAATGTGGGGATTTTTCAAACATGATCTCTATGTTACCTTGAAGATCAAAAATACAGTGAGTTTGTGCTATTTGAATAATATATTTATACACAAAACTATGTTACAAGAGTCATCAGAATCATAAGTAACAGAAAAGGACAAGACATAAAATTATTTTAATATTCTAAATTAAATATATACTTTCAATATGATTCAATTTAGTTGATGCTACAAGTATAAAATGAAATTAATTGGGAAAGTTGTCTTCTCTTTTATCTTGAACTTTTAGAGCAATACATACTATTTGATGAGTTTGAGAGTTCTTGGATAACACTATCATAGAGTCACTATATATATACATAATACAAATATAATACATATATGCATTATTATTCATTGTATTTATTATGTATATATGTAATACTCTTGACTTATGCATCAGATCAGTGTAACATGAAAAAAAAAAATCTCTAGATCTAGGTAGAAAGCTCACTTCTGTCACCACAATAAAAACTTATAGCTTTCACCCAATTTCTGAAGTCCATTTTGTCTTACATAAATATAGCCACTCCAACTTTTTTATAACTAGAATTCCTATTATTATATTTTTAAATAATTTGTATTTTTATACTGAGTTTCTTTTTTTAATATTTATTTATTTATTTTAGAGAGAGAGCATGAGTGGGAGGGGCAAAGGAAGAGGGAGAGAGAATCTCAAGCAGACTCCACGCTGACTGCAGAGCCCCATGTGGGGCTCAATCTCAGGACCCCGAGATCAGGACCTGAGCTGAAACCAATAGTCTGGCATTCAACTATCTGTGCCACCCAGGCACCCCTATACTAAGAGTTTCTTAGAGAGAGCATAGCATTGAGTCTTACATTTTTTTCCAAATCTGAAAATCTCTGCCTTTTGATTAAAGTGTTTAGACCACATGCATTTAATATTATATAGATATGGTTGTGTTTAGAACTTCATGTTGGTGTTGGGGAGCCTGGGTGGCTCAGTTGGTTAAGCAACCAACTCTTGGTTTCAGCTCTTATCTCAGGGTTCTGTGATTGAGCACTAAGTCAGGCTCTGCACTCATCAGGGAATCTGCTTGTGGATTCTCCTTCTGCCCCTCCCCCCATTTGTCCATGCTCTCTCTCTCTCTAAATTAACTAACTAACTAAATAATATAGAAATAAATAAATAAATAAATAACTTCATGTCGGTGTTATTTTATTTGTCCTCTTTGTTATTTCTCCTTTCCTGTTCTTTTTTGATTAAATATGTTGCTTTTATATTTTTATTATTTCCATTTAATCTCTACTATTAGTTTATGTGGTAGGCGAAATAATAGCCCCTCAAAGATGTCCACATTCTAATCCCTGGATTTTTGTGATATTACATCACTAAAGGGACTTAAGTTTGCAGATGGAATTAAGTTTGTTAATCAGTTGACTTTAAAATTGGGAGATTATTGTGGATTATCTGGATAAACCCAATTTAATTACATAAAACCTTAAGACTGAGGAACTTTTCTCAGCTAATAGGCAGAAATGAGACAGAAAAAAAACATGGCTTTGAAGGTGGATGGAGACCATAATCCTAGCAATGTGGGTGGTGTCTTGCATCTGGGACTAGCCAAGAAGGATCAGAATACTCAGTCCTATAATTGCTAGGAACTGAATTTTTTTAAAGACTTTATTTATTTAGAGAGCAAGCAGAGGTTGGGGGAGCAGAGAGAAAATCTCCAGCAAACTCTGCGTTGAGTGCAGAGATGGCCTTGAGGCATATCCCACAACCCTGAGATCATGACCTGAGCTGAAATCAAGAGTCAGATGCTTAACTGACTCAGCCACCCAGGTACCCCAAGGAATTGAATTTTGACAACAACCCAGCTGCTTATAGAACTGGATCCTCTCATAGTGCCTGGGTGGCTCAGTAGGTTTAGCATCTGCCTTTGGCTCAGGCCATGATCCTGGGTCTTGGGATTGAGCCCTCCATCAGGCTCCTTGTTCAGTGGGGAGTCTGCTTCTCCCCCACTCTTCCCCCTGTTCATGCTCTCTCTCTCTCTCAAATAAATAAATAAAATCTTAAAAAAAAAAAAAGAAATGGATTCTCTCCTAGAGTTTCCAGCAAGGCATGTAGCCCTTCAAACACCCTGATTTTAGTGTGGGGTGAGTCCTGTGTTGGACTTTTGACCTACAGAATTATAAAATAATAAATTTGTGTTGCTTAAACTACTAAATTTTGTGGTAATTTGTTACATTCATAATAGAAAACTAATGTAGTTTATGAACTATATTTTGTTTTTTGCTGGTTGCCCTAGGATTTACAGTATACATCATTAATTTACCACAGTATACATTCAAATAATATTGTACCACTTCACCTATGTGGTAAGAAATTTGTCAAAGTGTACTTAAATCCTTTACCTTCTCACATTTTTTGCTATTAGTGCTACCCATTTTGATTCTACATATGTTGTAAACTCCACTGTATGTTTTTATGATGTTTGCTCTAAACAATGCATTAGCTTTTCTAAGAGATTAAAAAATGAGAAAAAAATCTCTATTATTTTAAATGAATTTTTTTTTTTTGTCTATGCATAACACTTCTGACACCAAATATGTGAGTGTTCCACACAAAACAATTCTCCAATACTCTGTGGAAACCAACGGGGTGCCTTATAATTTAATTCAATTTTGACTTTATTTATTCAGTTAGTGCAAATCCAATGGGTTAAAATCTCAGTCCCACAGAGTACCCCCTCAGGCAGACACCAATAGCAAGTAGTGGATTCCCAGTGTATCCACACTTCTGCCAACTTGGCTAAAGATCAGAGGTTCCCAGGACCCTTTCCTTAGGCTCCATAATTTGTAACAGTTCACAGAACTTAGGGAAACACTTTAACTTATGTTTATAAAGGAAATTATAAAGAATAGAAATAAACAGCCAGATGAAGTGGTACATAGGCTAAAATATGGAATGGTCCCAAGTGCAGGAGCTTCTTTTTTTTTTTTTTTTTTTTTTAAGATTTTATTTATTTATTTGACAGAGAGAGACACAGTGAGAGAGGGAACACAAGCAGGGGGAGTGGGAGAGGGAGAAGCAGACTCCCCGCTGAGCAGGGAGCCCAATGCGGGGCTCAATCCTGGGACCCTGGGACCATGACCTGAGCCGAAGGCAGACGCTTAACGACTGAGCCTCCCAGGCGCCCCTCAAGTGCAGGAGCTTCTGTTCCCTTGGAGTTGTGGTGTGCCACCCTGTCTGCACATGGATACATTCACCAACTCAGAAGCTCTCCATACCTCTTAGTTTAGGGATTTTTATAGAGCCTTTGTCAAGTAGGCATGATCAATTAACTCAATCTTCAGCCTCTCTTCCCTCACCAGAGGATGGAGTGTGGGGCTGAAAGTGCCAAATTTCTAATCACTGCTTAGTCTTTATGGTAACCAGCCATCATCCTAAGAAGTTTTCTAGGAGCCCACAAGGTGTCACCTCATTAGGACAAAAGATGTTCATATCACCCAGGAATTCCAAGGGATATAGGCACTCTATGTAAGATGCTCCTATCATCCTCATCACCCAGGAAATTTTACAAGAGTTTAGGAGCTCCACATCAGGACCAGGAAGCAGAGACCAAAAACAGATTTCTTATGTTGTCACATATATTTACCCCCATGTTACATATTTCTGGCTTTCTACATTCCTAAATGTAGATTCAAATTTCTGTGTGGTATCATTACCTTTTGTGTCATGAAATTCCTTTACCATTTCTTGAAATCTCTCAGCTTTGGATTATTGAAGACTATTTTTTTAAAATTATTAACATACAATGTATTATTTGTTTCAGGGTACAGGTCTGTGATTCATCAGTCTTACACAATACACAGCACTTACCACAACACATACCCTCACCAATGTCCATCACCCAGCCACCCACACCCCTCCACTCCAGCAACCCTCAATTTGTTTTCTGAGATTAAGAATCTCTTATGGTTTGTCTCTCTCTCTGGTTTCATCTTGTTTCATTTTTCCCTCCCTTCCCCTACGATCCTCTGTCTTGTTTCTCAAATTCCTCATATCAGTGAGATCATATGATACTTATCTTTCTCTGATTGACTTATTTCACTCAGCATAATACCCTCTAGTTCCATCCATGTCATTGCAAATGGCAAGATTTCATTTTTTGATGGCTGCATAATATTCCATTGTATATATATACCACACCTTCTTTATCCATTCATCTGTTGATGGACATCTAGGCTCTTTCCATGGTTTGGCTATTGTGGACATTGCAGCTATAAACACTGGGGTGCCAGTGTCCCTTTGGATCACTACATTTGTATCTTCGGGGTAAATGCCCAGTAGTGCAATTGCTGGGTCGTAGGGTAGCTCTATTTTCAACTTTTTGAGGAACCTCCATGTTGTTTTCCAAAGTGGCTGCATGAGCTTGCATTCCCACCAACACTGTAGGAGGGTTCCCCTTTCTCCATATCCTTCCCAACATCTGTTGTTTCCTGACTTGTGAATTTTAGCCATTCTGACTGGTATGAAGTAGTATCTCATTGTGGTTTTGATTTATATTTCCTAGATGCTGGAGTGATGTTGAGCACATTTTCATGGGTCTGTTGGCCATTTGGTTGTCTTCTTTGCAGAAATGTCTGTTCATGTCTTCTGCCCATTTCTTGATTGGATTATTTGCTCCTTAGGTGTTGAGTTTGGTAAGCTCTTTATAGGTTTTGGATACAAATGATATGTCATTAGCAAATATCTTCTCCCTTCTGTCGGTTGTCTTTTGGTTTTATTGATTGTTTCTTTTGCTGTGCAAAAGCTTTTTATCTTGATGAAGTCCCAGTAGTTCATTTTGCCCTTGCTTCCCTTGCTTTTGACAATGTGTCTAGGAAGAAGTTGCTGTGGCTGAGGTCGAAGAGGTTGTGGAGGAAAGTTGGAAAGAACTCAAGTACATGGAAGCCAAAGAGCATCCTAATAGAGAATGAATGGGGCAACCAGGAAATTAAAGAAGAATTTAAAAAATTCATGGAAAATCTTTGGGATGCAGCAAAGGCAGTCCTAAGAGGGATGTATATAGCAATACAAGCCTTTCTCAAGAAACAAGAAAGGTTTCAAATATATAACCTAACCTTACACCTGAAGGAGCTAGAGAAAGAACAGTAAATAAAGCCTAACCCCAGCAGGAGAAGAGAAATAATAAAGTTCAGGGCAGAAATCAATGAAATAGAGACCAAAAGAACAGTAGAACAGATCAACAAAACTAGGAGCTGATTCTTTGAAAGAATTAATAAAATTGATAAACCCCTGGCCAGACTTATCAAAAAGAAAAAAAGACCCAAATAAATAAAATCCTGAATGAAAGAGGAGATATAACAATGAACACAGAAGAAATACAAACAATTATAAGAACTTATTATAAACAACTATATGCCAACAAATTAGACAATCTGGAAGAAATGGATGCATTCCAGAGATGTATAAACTACCAAAACCGAACCAGGAAGAAATAGAAAACCTGAACAGACCTATAACCACTAAGGAAATTGAAGCAGTCATCAAAAATCTCCCAACAAACAAGAGCCCAGAGCCAGATGGCTTCCCAGAGGAATTCTACCAAACATTTCAAGAAGAATTAATACCTATTCTTCTGAAACTGTTCCAAAAAATAGAAATGGAAGGAAAACTTCCAAACTCGTTTTATGAGGCCACCATTACCTTGATCCCCAAACCAGACAAAGACCCCATCAAAAGGGGGAATTACAGACCAATATCCCTGATGAATATGGATGCAAAAATTCTCACCAAAATATTAGCCAATAGGATCCAACAGTACACTAAACAGATTACTCACCACAACCAAGTGGGATTTATTCCTGGGCTGCAAGGTTGGTTCAACATCCGCAAATCAATCAGTGTGAAACACTACATTAATAAAAGACAGGAGAACCATATGATCTTCTCAATAGGTGCAGAAAAAGCATTTGACAAAGTATAGCATCCTTTCTTGATTAAAACTCTTCACAGTGTAGGGATAGACGGTACATACCTCAATATCATAAAAGCCATCTATGAAAAACCCACAGCGAATATCATTCTCAATGGGGAAAAACTGAGAGCTTTTCCCCTAAGTT
>NW_028058549.1:0-398 GCF_054177405.1 Leptonychotes weddellii
GAGGAGTCTATTGTATTTTAGAAATGTAGTTGCTGAAAAAGGACTTACCCACTAATATTGTACGTAAACTTATAAATATATAACTGAGTTGAAGTAAGAGATATTTTAATACAGAAATTCAAAGAGACACTAGAAGCACAATTGAGAATCAGGGAAACCTGCAACAGTATTTGGGAAATGGATAAGAATTTGACCACAGGGGGCGCCTGGGTGGCTCAGTTGGTTAAGCGACTGCCTTCGGCTCAGGTCATGATCCTGGAGTCCCGGGATCGAGTCCCGCATCCGGCTCCCTGCTCGGCAGGGAGTCTGCTTCTCCCTCTGACCCTCCTCCCTCTCATGCTCTCTGTCTCTCATTCTCTCTCTCTCTCAAATAAATAAATAAAATCTTTAAAAAAAAA
>NW_028058550.1:0-398 GCF_054177405.1 Leptonychotes weddellii
TCTCTCAAATGCATCCACTTCTGTCTCTACTGCCATTCTGGATCAATTTATCATCCTCACTTCTCTGAGGTATTGCAAGTGCCTTCTAACTGGTTCCTCCAGTCTATTTAATTCTTACATACCTTCAAAGTTCATTTCAACATCATCATTTCAAAGAAAAGCTTTCCCTGATGGTGCAGATAAAAAGCCAAATTTACTGGGGCGCCTGGGTGGCTCAGTTGGTTAAGCGACTGCCTTCGGCTCAGGTCATGATCCCGGGGTCCTGGGATCGAGTCCCGCATCGGGCTCCCTGCTCTGAGGGGAGCCTGCTTCTCCCTCTCCCACTCCCCCTGCTTGTGTTCCCTCTCTCGCTGTGTCTCTCTCTGTCAAATAAATAAAATCTTTAAAAAAAAAAAAAA
>NW_028058551.1:0-398 GCF_054177405.1 Leptonychotes weddellii
CTGAGAGCCCTCGTGTTCTGGGGCATCTGTCAGCTCCCACGCCGCACACCACCTTGCATAGATGCCCAGTGCCTGTGAACCTTACCTTCCACGCTCGAGCCGCCCCCTCCCCAGCGGAACTGGCTTTTGAAGGAGGCTGTGCAGCTTTCGGGAGGTGAGGGATGGGAAGACGGTAGTCAGGGGGGGCGGCGGGGGGACGGTGGGCTTTTTATAAACCACTAGACAGACCCAGATCAATAATGCATGTTCCAAAAAAGGCCAGCCCATTATCTCACAGTCTGCTACAACCGAAACGCAGAGGGTGGTCCTAAAAAATTTATCATCTGCTATTTTCTGCTCATTCGTGCGGCAGCTCTGATGGTTCTCGGGGCTGAAGGCTTCTCGACTGAGCTAATTCC
>NW_028058552.1:0-398 GCF_054177405.1 Leptonychotes weddellii
ATTCTCAGTGGACAGGCAGGCATGATGCTTTTGAAATTTTAGTGGACCTCCTATAAGCACTTGTTTTATGTTTAGATGGTATAAATAGTGATACAAATATTAGATGGAATAACTATATAGCTGGTCGAGCTTTTGTACTTTGTAGTGCAGTAACAGATTTTGATTTCATCGTTACCATTGTTGTTCTTAAAAATGTTCTATCTTTTACAAGAGCCTTTGGGAAAAACCTTCAAGGGCAAACCTCTGATGTCTTCTTTGCAGCCAGTAGCTTGACTGCAGTGCTGCATTCACTAAATGAAGTGATGGAAAATATTGAAGTTTATCATGAATTTTGGTTCGAAGAAGCCACAAATTTGGCAACTAAGCTTGATGTTCAGATGAAACTCCCTGGGAAATTC
>NW_028058553.1:0-398 GCF_054177405.1 Leptonychotes weddellii
CGCCTGGGTGGCTCAGTTGGTTAAGCGACTGCCTTCGGCTCAGGTCATGATCCCGGGGTCCTGGGATCGAGTCCCGCATCGGGCTCCCTGCTCTGAGGGGAGCCTGCTTCTCCCTCTCCCACTCCCCCTGCTTGTGTTCCCTCTCTCGCTGTGTCTCTCTCTGTCAAATAAATAAAATCTTAAAAAAAAAAAAAAAAAAAAGCAACTACCTTCAGCTCAGGTCATGACCCCAGGGTCCTGGGATCGAGCCCCGCATCCGGCTCCCTGCTCGGCGGGAAGCCTGCTTCTCCCTCTCCCACTCCCCCTGCTTGTGTTCCTGCTCTCGCTATCTCTCTCTCTGTCAAATAAATAAATAAAATCTTTAAAAAAATAAAAATAAATAAAAATAAAAAAATTTA
>NW_028058554.1:0-398 GCF_054177405.1 Leptonychotes weddellii
ATGAGGGGGAATGCAGCTATCAGAACACTGGAAATGACAGGTCTAATGAACATGGACAGTGCTTTCAGCCAGGTTCCATGGGAGAAGAGGATCAAGTAGGGATTGCACTGCATGTTGTTTGTTCAGGGAATGCTCTCAGGATAAAGGGGATGAGGGAAGCAAAACAGAGCAGAGAATGATGCTAAGCAGGGATGTGGTGTCAAGTGGAATATGGCATAAGGGAATGGCTGTGAACCTTGCAGTCCATATTCCTAACACATGGGGAGTGGATTGGATCAGCAGCCAGGTAGAGAGCATCTAAGCAGGGCACCAACGGCATTCATACAAGAGTCCATTCAGGATCCTGGGCAAGGATAGAAGGATGGAACCCAGTGTCCAAGTAGAAATACATTGACACA
>NW_028058555.1:0-398 GCF_054177405.1 Leptonychotes weddellii
ACAAACCCAAGGTCAAGAGTTGCACGCTCCACCGACTGAGCCAGCCAGGAGCCGCATAAAAGATGAATTTAGATCCTCATCTCACAGTATGCACAAAAATCAACCCAAATGGATCCTTAACCTAAAGTAAGAGCTAAACTATAAAAACTTGTAGAAGAAAACAGAGAAGGAAATCTTGACCATGAATTAAGTAGTCTTAAGAGAATAACACCACAATCACGATCCACATAAGAAAAAAAAAAATTGATGTATTGGACTTCATCAAAATTTAAAATCTCTGTGCTTCAAACTTCACCATTAAGAAAATGAAGAAACAGGGGCGCCTGGGTGGCTCAGTTGTTAAGCGTCTGCCTTCGGCTCTGGTCATGATCCCAGGGTCCTGAGATGGAGCCCCACAT
>NW_028058556.1:0-398 GCF_054177405.1 Leptonychotes weddellii
ATCTCAGGGGCTCCGAGACTAATTCCAAAGAAGAGTTCCCAAAACATTGTGCACAAAGACACTTCTGGAATATCCCACAGTGATTACTTTGAAGGGGACAACTCTCAAATTATGTGTACCTCCTCATTATTAACATACCAGATTACATACATCCATTACACGCCACATTAGCAACGGGGAACTCTAGGAAGGAAGCACGCAGCAAGCAGGGTCTGAGCAAGGAAGACTTACCTTCCAGCCCCTCCACCAAATGAAAGGCCAGCAGAGTTCATTCCCGCCAGCACAAAGTAGCCCTGAACTGAAGGAGACTCGCCCATGATGCACCTCATGTCTGGGGTGAAGGTCTCGGGGCAGTTCACCAACTTCAGGATCTCCAGAGTCTCCAGGTCTGGCATGCG
>NW_028058557.1:0-398 GCF_054177405.1 Leptonychotes weddellii
CCCCCCGACCCCACTCTCTTTTAGGTGACAAAATAGAGAGTAGATTTATCCATAATACTTAAAAGAAAACAACTAGCAATGAAGGGGTGCCTGGGTGGCTCAGTTGGTTGTACGTCTGCCTTTGGCTCAGGTCATGATCTCAGGGTCCCGGGATCAAGCCCAGTGTCGGGCTCTCAGCTCAGCAAGGAGTCTGCTTCTCTCTCTCTCTCTCTCTCTGTCTCTCGGATTGACTCCAATTTTGAAAGAAGTTCTACTCTGGGTAAAATGCTATCAAACAGTATCACATTCTACAGAGATATTATTTATGAAAGGAAGAGTCAATCAATGAGGCAAACCTCATTTTAAGAAATTGCCACAGCCACCCCAGCCTTCAGCAACCACCACCCTGATCAGTCAGC
>NW_028058558.1:0-14829 GCF_054177405.1 Leptonychotes weddellii
TGTAATATATGGGGATTAACATAAGAAAAAAAAATTAAAAGAAAAATAAAAAAAGGAAATACAAAAAAAAGATCAGTGAAACTGAAGGCTTTTTTTTTGAAAAGCTAAGCAAAATAGACAAATCTTTAGCTGGACTTTTCAAGAAAAAAACAGGACTCATAAATAAAATTATAAATGAAAGAGGAGATGTTAAAACTGACACCACAGAAACACAAAAGATCATAAGAGAATACTATGAACAATTCTTTGCCAACACATTCGACAACTTAGAAAAACTTATACATTTCCTGCAACATACAACCTACCAAGACTGAATCATGAAGCAATAATCTGAACAGACAAATAACTAGTAAAGAGATTGAATCCATATTAAAAAAATTTCAACAAAGCAAAGTCCAGGAACAAACAGCTTCACTAGTGAATTCTACAAAATATTCAAAGAAGAATTATCAATTCTTCTCAAACTATTACAAAACATAGAAGAGACCAAACACTTCCAAACTCATAAGGCCAGCATTACCCTAATAGCAAAACCAGACAAGAGCAGTGATAAAAAAAAGAAAATTATAAGCCAATATCACTGATAAATATGGATGCAAAAGTTTTCACAAAATGTTAGCAAGCCAAATTAAATAACACATTTAAAGGATCACACACCATAATCAAGTGGGATTTATTTTAGGGATGCAAGGATGGTTAAATATCCTCAAATCAATCAATGTGACACACACGGTCAAAATAAAGGATAAAAATTATATGGTCACCTTAATAGATGCAGAAAAAGCATTTTAAAAATTCAACACCCATTTATGATAAAAAAAATTCTCAAAAAACCGGGTATAAATGGAATGTACCTCAAGATAATACAGATCATATATGATGAGCCCACAGCTAACATCATACGCAATGGTAAAAAGCTGAGAGTTTCCTCTAAGATCAGGAACAATGCAAGAATGCCCATTCTTGCCACTTTTATGTTGGCATAAGAAGAATGTAGAAGAAGACTTCAACATTGGAAGTCTTAGCTGTGACGATTAGGCAAGAAAAATATATTAAAATTATAAAATAAAAGACATCCAATATTGGAAAGAGGTAAAATTGTCTCTATTTGCAGATGACATGACATTTTATATAGATCAGTGGAACAGAATAGAGAACCTAGAAATGGACCCTCAACTCTATGGTCAACTAATCTTTGACAAAGCAGGAAAGAATATTCAATGGAAAAAAAACAGTCTCCTCAGTAAGTGGTGCTGGGAAAATTGGACAGCCACATTCAAAAGAATGAAACTGGACCATTTTCTTACATGATACACAAAGATAAACTCAAAATGGATGAAGGACCTAAATGTGAGACAGGAATCCATCAAAATCCTACAGGAGAACAGAGGCAGCAATCTCTTCAGTCTTGGCCACAGCAACTTCTTACAAGATACATCTCTAAAGGCAAGGGAAACAAAAGCAAAAATGAACTATTGGGACTTCATCAAGATCAAAAGCTTCTGCACAGCAAAGGAAACAGTCAACAAAACTAAAAGACAACTGACAGAATGGGAGAAGATATTTGCAAATGACCTAACAGATAGGGGCTAGTATCCAAGATTTATAAAGAATTTATCAAACTCAACACCCAAAAGCCAAATAATATGGTCAAGAAATGGGCAGGGGACATGAATAGACATTTCTCCAAAGATGACATACAAATGGCCAACAGACACATGAAAAAATGCTTCACATCAGTTGCCATCAGGGAAATACAAATCAAAACCACAATGAGATACCACCTTACTCCAGACAGAATGGCTAAAATTAACAAGACAGGGAAAAACAAATGCTGGCGAGGATGCGGAGAAAGGGAACCCTCTTACACTGATGGTGGGAATGCAAACTGGTGCAGCTACTCTGGAAAAGAGTATGGAGGTCCTCAAGAAGTTAAAAAAAGAGCTACCCTACAACCCAGCAATTGCACTCTAGGTATTTACCCAAAAGATACAGATATAGTGAAATAAAGGGGCACCTGCACCCCAATGTTCATAGCAGCAATGTCCACAATAGCCAAACTGTGGAAGAAGCCAAGATGCCCTTCAACAGATGAATGAATAAAGAAGATGTGGTATATATATACAATGGAAAATTACTCAGCCATCAGAAAGGATGAATACTTACCATTTACATTGATGTAGATGGAACTGGAGGGTATTATGCTGAGCGAAATAAGTCAATCAGAGAATGACAATTATCATATGGTTTCACTCATATGTGGAATATAAGTAACAGTGCAGAGGATCATAAGGGAAGGGAGGGAAAATTGGGAAGAAATTAGAGAGGGAGAGAAACCAGGAGAGACTCTTGACTCTGGGAAACAAACTGAGGATTGCTGGAGGGGAGGTCGGTGAGGGATGGGGTAACTGGATGATGGGCATTAAGGAGGGCACCAGATGTGATGAGCACTGGGTGTTATATGCAACTGATAAATTATTGATCACTACATCTGAAATTAATGATGTACTGTATGTTGGCTAACTGAATTTAAAGAAAAAAATTCCAATGGCATTTTTCACAGAGATAGAAAAAACAATCCAAAAATTTGTATGGAACCACAAAAGACCTTGAAGAGCAAAGCAATCTTGAGAAGGACAGAACTGGTAGAATCACACTTCCTGACTTAAAACTATATTACAAAGTTATAGTAATCCAAACAGCATGGCATTAGCATAAAAACAGATATATAGATCAATGGAACACAATAGAGAGCCCTAAAATAAACCCACACATATATGGTCAATTAATTTATGACAAAGAAGTCAAGAATATTCAATGGGGAAAGAATTCAATAAATAGTGCTAGCAAAACTGGACAACCACATGAAAAAATAATGAAATTGGATCCCTATCTTACACCATATACAAAAATCAACTCAAAACAGGTTAAAGACTTGGGCGCCTGGGTGGCTCAGTTGGTTAAGCGACTGCCTTCGGCTCAGGTCATGATCCTGGAGTCCCGGGATCGAGTCCCGCATCGGGCTCCCTGCACAGCGGGGAGTCTGCTTCTCCCTCTGCCCCTCCCCCCTCTCATGTACTCGCTCTCTCTCATTCTCTCTCTCTCAAATAAATAAAAAAAAAAAAAACAGGTTAAAGACTTGAAAATAAGACTGAAACCACAAAACTCCTAGAAAAAAACATAGAAGGTAAGCTCTTTGACATTGATCTAGGCAATGATTCTTTTTGCATATGATACCAAAAGTAAAGGCAGTAAAAGCAGAAATAAATAAGTACGATATAAAATTAAAAGCTCTTCTTTGATTACTTAGGATGCCAAGGAGTTTCAGGGCTGTGACTATGAAGATCATTTCACAGAATAAATGTATTTGTTTTAAAAAAAAAATGAGATGAAATTAAAAGCTCTTGCAGAGTAAAGGAAACCAATGACAATATGGAAATACAGCCTGCAGAATGGGAGAGAATATTTGCAACTCATATAAGGGCTAAGGGGTAATATCCAAAATACATATATAAAGAGCCATAGGACTGAATGGCAAAAACAATATGATTTTAAAGTGGACAGAGGAACTGAACAGAAATTTTCCAAAGATTTCCAAATGGCCAATGGGTATGTGAAAAAAGTGCTCAACCTTACTAATCATCAGGGAAATGCAGACATCACTTTACATCTATTAGAACAGCTATCATGGATGGAACTGGAAGGGATTATGTTAAGTGAAGTAAATCAAACAGAGAAAGACAATTATCATGTGGTTTCACTCATATGTAGAACATAAGCAATAGCATGGAGGACCATAGGGGAAGGGAGGGAAATCCAAAGGGGGAGAAATCAGAGAAGGAGATGAACCATGAGAGACTATGGACCCTGAGAAACAATCTGGGAGTTTCAGAGGGGAGAAGAGGGAGGGGGTAACAGGGCGATGGGTATTGAGGGCACATGCTGTGATGAGCACTGGGTGTTATACTTAACTAATGAATCGTTGAACACTGCATGAAGGACTAATTACTTACTATACAGTGGCTAACTGAACATAAAAAAAAAGAGAGAGAACAGCTATCATCAAAAGACAAGAGAAATAAATGTTGGCAAGGATGTAAAGAAAAGGGAACACTTGTGCAGTGTAGGTGAGAATGTATATTGGAGCAGCCACTTTGGAAAACTGAATGGAGCCTGCAAAAAATTAAAAATAGAACTATGATACGATTCATCAATTCCACGTCTAGGTATATATGTGAAGAAAATATCATTGTATCAAAGAGAAATCTGCACTCTCATATTTATTGCAGCATTATTCACAAGAGCCAAGACTTGGAAAACAATCTAAGTGTCTCCATGAAAGGATGATAGATAAAGAAGATGGAGGAAACACACACACACACAGGAATATTATTAAGCCATTAAAAGAAGGAAATCCTGCCTTTTGTAATGACATAGACGGAACTGAAGATACTATGCTAAGTGAAATAAGTCAAGATAGAGAAAAACAAATACTATATGATTTCATTTATATGTGGAATCCAAAAACACAAATAGAAACAACATATTGTTGGTTACCAGAGGTAGAGGAGGTAGAGTAAGCAAAATGGGTGAAGGTGGTCCAAAGTACAAACTTTCAGTTATAAGATAAATTTGCCCTGGGATGTGATGTACAACATGGTGACTATAGTTAACAATACTGTATAGCAAATTTGAAGGATGCCAAGAAAGTAGATCTTAAAAGTTCTCATTACAAGAAAAAAATTGTAACTATGAGATGATGGATGTTGAACTTATTGTGGTAATCATTTTGATATATGTACACATATATCAAATTATTGTTGTACACCTTAAACTAATACAATGTTATAAGCCAACTATATCTCAATAAAACTGGGTGTTATGCGAAAACAATGAATCGTGGATAACTACGTCAAAAACTAATGATGTATTGTATGGTGACTAACATAACATAATAAAAATAGATTAAATTAAAAAGAAATAAAAAAATAAAACTGGAAAAAAAAAAAACAAAAGAAACTGGCACTCTGTGCTGCCATGGAAATACCCCATTCAGATCTCCATTCAAGAAAGAACTTACCATGGACCTCTGAGGAGAGCACTTGCTCTCACCCTCTCTCTGCAGTACCTTTGGGATCGAACCCAATATCAGAACAGCTTCCAACCAATGAGTTAGCATAGGGGGGATAACTAGGGCCTGCCTGGCCATATTTGACCAACCAGGAACTCCTCTAGTGGGTAATCTGCCTCAGAGCCCCCTTGAGTTGTCCAAGATTTCATCAGTTATGTAATGTGGTCCAAAAGCTTTTCCTGCCCAATCCTGTATCCCCCTCTTTAGTTTTTATTGGTGCTGCTCCCCCTCTTAAGCCTCTTACACTCTTCATTTGATCTCAGCATCTGTTTCCTGGAGGACTCAAACTGACACACTTGGTACCAAGAGTGGTCTGAGAGCACGACAGGCTTTGGGGACTGGGACATTCATATCACAACTGGCAAAGAAGACCTTGTTCTGGATGTTATATGATGTATGGATAACCTTTAGGTGTGTGTGCGGGGAGGGGGGCAGTGGATGGACAAACTAAGCCCAAGGGCCAAATCCTACATGCCACCTGATTTTGTTGCTGTTGTTTTAATTTGTATGGAAAAGTCTTTATTTTACCTTTAGTTTTTAAAAATACTAAGACTCTTTTCAAGCAGTTATAGGTGTACAGAAAAAATAAGCAGAAATCCTCTCAGCCACCTCCCTCCAAGTTTCCCCTATTATTAACATCTTGCATTAGTGTAGTACATTTGTTGCATTGATAAGCAGTATCACAAAACTATTAACTAAAGGCCATAGTTTACATTATGGCTCACATTTTTTGTTGTACATTCTATGGCTATTGACAAATTTCTAATGACATGTATTTACCATAGTATCATACAGAATAAATGATAAATAAATAAATAAATCACCCTAAAAAGCTGAACTCCACCTATTCATTCCTGAGTCCCTTGAAACCACTGATCTTTTTACTGTCTCCATAGTGTTGCCTTTCCAGAGCCATAGAGTTAGAATCATACAAGCACCTGTTTTTTTCTTTTTTTAAGGTTTACTGGATCACAGCCATATGCATTCATTAATATATTGTGTATATATACAAGAGTTGAGTAGTTGCTACAACTACTTAATAGACAAAATACTGTCATTTCTCCTACTTTTGCATTACAACAAAGGAGCTGAGTAGTTGCTACAGAGACTATTTGGTCTACAAACCCAAAAAATATTTACTATCTGGCCCTTTACAGTAAATTTGTTGAGCCCTGGTCTGTGGAACAAGGTGGCAGCCCAATCACCAAAATTTTCTCTAGAATGACTTGGGAGAATATTCTAGTGCAGGAAAACACCCTGGCCAGAGCAATCATTCAACCTCTTCAGAAATATGAGTGAGTGTGGAAGAACATGTAGACAAGGATAACAGAATTGGCTAGCTGGTACTAAATTACATTGATCCACTAGAGAGAGAGAATGAAAAGCTGAGGCAATTAAACCACTGAAAACTAACTGTGAATTCCAGAGAGCATAAGAACCTTGCAAAAAGCTCTTATCACCTGAAGTAAAAGAGCAAAACAGGTGGAAGACCAAACTCCAGATTGAATAGAGTTGCTGTGATGTAAAATTAATTGAATGCACAAGTGAGACAAATCACTTATACCACGGTTGGGGCCTGGTTGGATGAACCTGGGACCCTTAGTATGGAATGGGACTATGTTATTTCTCAGACTCCTCTGAATTGTTAGACTGCAAATAGGGCTAGCCCACCCTTCTTTCCCTATGAAGAGATAGTCACCTCTTGCCCCACCTCCCACACCTCACTATAGTAGCCTCTTCCCCACAAGGCAACAAGAACTCCACATAAGATCTGGCTCTGCTTTTCTCTGGAATCTAGGCTGATATCTGGAGGTAAGCATAACCAGCCATGGAGATACTGGGTCTGACAAAAAGAGAAAGGAACCTTACCTCAAAGGACCTACAAAGATTAACCATTATGAGTTGTCAGGGGCCAGGAGGGCACCCCTGGATTTGGATTTTGAGTGTGCTTGATCAAGGGGACCAGAACATTAGACCAGATAAGGGAAAGATTGTTGACTTGCACTAGCTTTGGATATTAGATTTAGCATCCTGGCAAGGGCTTCAGGGGATTGGGCAAATTTACTGCTAAAGTGACTCCCACAACTCTAGAAAATGCAAGGGCCCATGCTGAGCCAAGTTGAAATAACTTAATTTCAATGATAGTAGAAGAAGGAACTAAAAAGCCCAAGAATGTAGACATACTGCACTAAATATATCTTATGATAATAAAAAACCCACCACAGAATTATGTTCCATGGGACAGCCCAAAAGATACTCATTTGCCATATCTATTATGAATGCACTGGCAAGAGGGGCACCCGCATCAGTAAGAAGCTAACAGTCACTCTCCTCTGCAGGCCACTTGCAGACAGTAGGAGGTATAGTTAAAGGTCCTGGCTCATTTCTAACAATGGCATGGTGGGGCAAAAAAGTCCATGTGGCAGCCCTCAACTACTAAAAGCCAGCATGTTATGATTATTATAATGTCAGGCGAGGCTGGAATGGCAGCCAGGGTGTGAATGACCTCCAGAGAGTTATAGAGATGTGTGATAGAACACAACATTTGTAAAAGCAAAATACATGAGAAATAAATTAAGGGGACTGATAAATACCTATAAGAAGAAGAATGAACAAATGGATGAGAAGAATGCTGAGAGTGGTTATTTCAATAAGAAATCATAATCTCTTGCTCTGTTATCAGACTGAGCCAAAATGACTCTGCCAGTTGATGCTTGTCAGCCTTCGTCATCTGTCACCCCAAAAATGGCATAATGGGCACATAGGCAAAAGGTCCACAGTGGCAGAGATGGAGGTTGTGTGTGAGCCCAATAATGTGGATTCTCATTCAACAAGGACAATCTAGCTATTGCTGCTTCTGAATGTCCAACATGCCTGTAACAGTGATCAACACTGAGCCCCTGATGGTGTGCTCTTTTCAAAGAGACCAATGAGCTATGTGGAGGTAAATTAATTCACTGAGACCCTTCCATCCCAGAAAGACTAGAGAGACTCCTGATATGGATTTACTTTCTTTGCCCTCAGCACCTCATTCAGCATCCCTATCCAGAAGATCACAAAGCTTCTGATCCACACAACATACCATCTGATCAAAGTCTCTCATTATAGTGAAGGAGGTGTAAGAGTAAGCCATGAGCATGGGATTTCCTGGTGATATCACATACTGCACTGTCCAGAATCATCTGGTCTCAGATAGCTTTGGAAAGGCCTGCTGGAGGCAAAGCTGAAGCTTCCACTCATACAGGGTACAAATTTACAGGATGCATTATACGTACTATCAAGAAATTTGTAGATGGCACAGTGACTCCAATAGGGAGCTCCTTTGGACCAGGAACCAGGTTTAGAAGCTAGCATGGCTTTACTCATCATCATCAACAATATCTTACTAGGGGAACATTGTACTTCTAGTCCTCACAAATCAGGCTCTTCAGTGTTAGAAGTCCTGGTCTCCAAAGTAGGAACACTCTTGCCTGGTAACACAAAGGATACCAGTGAATTATAAACTACAGTTGCCACCAGGGCATGGAATTTCTCCTTCGAATTCCTCTCCAGTTACCTACAGCAGTAGCTGGCTTGATAATATGCAATTTAGTGGTTACTTTGCTTCCTCACTCTCTTACCAGCATTCCCTCTACCACTCAAATAAACTTGCATTCTTACCTTATGATCTGCTTTTGAGGGAACCCAAATTAAGGCACAGGTCTAGGGAACATAAAAGATACTAATCCTTGCTCCTATTTATGAATAATATTCTGTTTGCTTAAATCATTCAAAATCTAATAAATCTATACTGCATGAACCCTGAAACAAGGAGCCCCTAGTCACTGTACTTACAGTTGTCTCTGCTTTGGAACACTAATGTGCAATAGTCATAATAAGATGTCATTCAAGTGGTACTTGATGATCTTACCTGCCCATAGATCATTCCATGGATGGTACAAAAGGAACAGAGGAGATTCAAACTCAAGGCATTTGAATTTTACAGAGGCCATGAGCAAGGACCATGGGATACATGGCCAAGATTCTTTCTGCTTATGGTAAGATGGGGAAGGTAGCAGTTAGCTTAGAGCAAGGTTTATTCTTTCCCACTTTCTGTGCATAGCATGGCCAAAATAGGGAGAAACCAGCTCCCCTGCAACCCTCTGAAGTAGAGACTGAGTGGTGATAAAATTTTAATGAAGCCAGGTAGATTGAGGGAAATACTGTGAAAAGATTGAAATTACGGGACACCATTCAGATGGGAATACAGTTGACAGTGTTAAAACGGAAGACAGTGGGGAAGCAGCCATCCTCACAGGATGCTTCCATAACCAAGTTCATTACTAGAGTGGGTTAGTTATTCATTTTATGGACCACTCCACTCAAATTTCCCATTTCAGGAAAGAGCTACACCCTGCCCCACCAGCCCATCTTAAATCTATCTTTGTATTACAAAAGGGATAGTCTCCCTGGAGGAAGTTGAAAAACAGAAAAGCAGCATTTGAGCCATGTCTTCAGGGATGAGGACCTTTGCTTGAAATGATGTTCTGTCATTCTCCTATAGGACAGAGGTCATGGAGGTTCACTGCCATCAAGACCTCTCTTGCCCAGAGCTGCAGGCCTCTGGCTGGGGGAACATGTGGAGAAGGAGACTCTATTAAGGGCAGCTAGTGCTCAATTCTCCTCTGCTGTATAACAGGGCCTCCCTTTACTAAACCCCAAAAGTAAATTCTGAGCTCCCTGGTACTTGCACAAAGGAGGAATTGAGAGAAATTCCAAAGCAGACCAAAGTTGCTATCTTTCCAGGCAGGATATAGGTGTATATAAGGAGAACCTCAAGCCACCAAGTTACTTTCTGGCATCTTGTGTCTAACTGGTTGAGGGGATTTAAACTTCCAGTCACAGGAGTTGCAGGATCATATAACAGCAGTTATTAAAGAATGTTGTTGCAGAATTTTGTGGTTTGCATATCACTATCAAATTCTTGTGGTTGGAGGAAAATTAACATTCTCTGCATCCAAGGTGCTTTAGACTATGCAGAATATTTTTTGCCTTGGCTAGACCTAAGCAGCTTCCTTTATCTTTAAATACATGCTAAAATCTTTTGAGAGACAGTATTATATAGAGGTGGATAAAAGCAAAAGCTCTGCATTCAGATTGCAAGAGTTCAAATCCCAGCATCAACCTTTCCCATTGTGTGACCTTACCCAAATGACTTAACTTCTCAGCGATTTACTTGCTTGTAAGTAGAAATAATAATAACTTTCTATCTCTGTGTGGCATTGTGAAGATTAAATGAGCTAATGCCTATGCTTGGCCTTCTCTATATAAAAGGCACTATTCTAAGATTATAAAAACAAAGCATAAATTTACTATCTTACTGTCAAGAAAAAGCCCATTTTTAAAAGATATTATTTATTTATTTGTCAGAGAGAAAAAGAGAGAGAGAGAGCACAGCAGGCAGAGGGAGAAGCAGGCTCACTGCTGAGCAAGGAGCCCAATGTGGGCCTTCCCAGGACCCTGGGATCATGACCTGAGCCGAAGGCAGATGCTTAACCAACTGAGCCACCCAGGCATCCCAAGAAAAAGCCCATTTAAAGAAAACCTGACACTCCACTGAGAAGATACTGCATGTGTCCAGTGTTAGGGCAGATCTAGAGTCTCAGCCAATGATCCCAGATCTTCTCAGGTTGGGGCACAATCACCTGCTAACAAGTCATGGGGAATGAGAATCCACAGAGACTGTACCTACATGGTACAGGCCTTTAACTCATTTACTTGTCCCATGAAACAACATAAATGCCTTTGACCTTGACCCTAAAACTCCCTCCACTGATAAGTAAAGAAGAGGGCAGTTGAAATTCACTGCCTGGAGCAGGCCCAGGTGTTAACATGGAAGTTCCAACTAGAGTTCTGAAGGCTGTGTGAGGGAAGAGAGAGGAATAGAGGGAATAGTTGCTTCTAGTAGCAGAAGCTTTATGGACACAGAAATATACTCCCTGAGTATAATAGCACCAAGTGGGAAGTCATGGAAGCCCTGGGAAGTTGTCTCTTGGAATGATTTTGGGTATGGTGGGCAGTCAATCTTCCAGCCCACATCTCGAGTGTTGACAGGTTGTCTTCTCTCTTGGACCTTCCCTATCAGTACTTGATGGTCCCCTTATATATGATGAACACTTTTATCATGTAGAAACCTCAGGGGGCCTAAACTCAGATGCCTAGAGGGGCCTGGCAGGTAACATCAATGAGTGATGTCTCAGTATGACTGAGGAGTTTGAGGGCCAGGAGGGACCTGGTGAAAATATACCCTGTATAAGGGAGCAGCTGCAATTCCCTGCAATTGGATTGTTGCCAGGTGGGACTTTTCAAAAGAAGCCAGAAAGTCATGTTTTCTGTAAAAATTTCAGATAAAAAAAATAGTTCTGTGTGGGACAAACCAGCACATCTGTAGTTCAGACCTGTCCCACTGACCACTATCATAAACCTCTGTTCTATAGTTTATAAAGTACATTCACATTCTTCAACATTCACAGAAAGCCCTGGGAGGTCTTCTCATTTTCCAGAGGAGGAAATTAGGACTCCTGAAGAGTGGTCTCCTCATCAACATTCAGTTGAGGATGAGATCGCTAGAGCTCAGGCCTGCCTTCCTTTCCAAATGAGTCCTTGTACTTTCAACCACACAATGCCCTTCTTCCCTTCTAATGGGAGTATGAACTACTTGAACCAAGAATAATATGCTGAGGAGGAGGAGCAAGATGGTGGAGGAAAAGGAGACCTAAATTTTGTCTGGTCCCAGGAATTCAGCTAGATAGGTATCAAACCATTCTGAACACCTACAAACTCAATAGGAGATCAAAGAAAAGAATAACAGCAATTCTATGAACAGAAAAACGACCACTTTCTGGAAGGTAGGAAGTGCAGAGAAGTGAATCTTAGGCGATATATGGGAAGATAGACCGCAGGGGCAGGGAGCCTCCATCAGCTGGCTACCAGCAAGTTATAGAGCAGTGGAGCACAAAATCAGAACTTTTAGAAGTCTGTTCTGCTGAGGGACGTGGCTCCAGTGGCTAAGTGGGGGGTGGAACCCTCGCTGGGACAGTGTGGTCTCAGGACCCTCAGGGTCACAGAATGACCAGGGTGCCTGAATGCGACAGAGCTCCCAGGTACTGGAGCGGGGAGGCTGGCTGCAGAGACGGAGCTGAGGAGTGGGCTCTCAGCTCGGGGTTGCCATAAACTGTGATCCGCAGCACAGTCGGGCCACTGCTCTTCCAGCAGAGACCCAACAAGTGGCAGATCCTGGGAGACTTCCCTTCCTCCCCCGAGAGGAGCAGCACGGGATCACACCACAAGGATCTGCTGGCTTTGGAGACTCCAAATGGGGTCATGTGCCAGAGATAGAAATGCTCGGTCACAGGCCGGGTGAGCATGGAGTGTGGCCAGAGACCGGGGAGACAGGAGTGATTGATGGCTTTTCTCTGGGGGTTCACTGAGGGGTGGGGCCCTGAGTTCTCTGCTCCTCCAGGGCAGAGACTGGGAGGGCACCATTTTCACTCTTGTCCTCCAAAGCTGTACGGAAAGCTTGCAGGGAACAAAAGCTACTGAGAGCAAACCTGAGCAGATTACCTAGCCTGGCCCCTGACACCGGCAGGGCAACTCCACCTCTGGCAAAGACATTTGAGAATCACGGCAACAGGCCCCTCCCCCAGAAGATCAGCAAAAACAGGCAGTCAAGAACAAGTTTACCAATCAATGAGAACAGCAGAACTCCAGCACTAGGGGAATACAGCGCAGAGAATTAATGGCTTTTTCCCCATGATTCTTTAGTCTTTCAAAGTTAATTTTTTAAATTTCCTTTATTTTTTCTTTTTCTATTTTTTTGAATTTTTCTTTTTCCTTTTTTTAACCAATATCTTATCAATTCCTTTTATAAAAACCTTTATACTTTTCATCTTTACAGTCATATTCCATCCCTTCATCATATTTACCCTTATTTTTGTACATATATAAGTTTTTCTTTCTTTAAAATTTTGGGAGGCACTTTCTTCTAACAGACCAAAATATGTCTAAATTCTACTGTGTGGCTCTGATCTATTCACCAGCCTGATCATATTCTTTTTGATTTTTCTTTCCCTTTCTTTTCCCCCTGGTTTTGGGTCTCTTCTGATTTGTTTAGTGTGTTTTTTTCTGGGGTCGTAGCTACCCTTTTAGCATTTTGTTCTCTCATTCATCTATTCTCCTCTGGACAAAATGACAAGACTGAAAAACTCAACTTCAAAAAAAAGAACAAGAGGCAGTACCAACTGCCAGGGACCTAATCAATACGGACATTAATAAAATGTTGGAATTATTGTTCAGAATGACAATTATAAAGATACAAGCTGGGCTTGAAAAAAGCATGGACGATAGGAGAGTATCCCTTTCTGGAGAAATAAAAGAACTAAAATCTAACCAAGTCAAAATCAAAAAGGCTATTAATGAGGTGCAATCAAAAATGGAGGCTCTAACTGCTAGGATAAATGAGGCAGAAGAGAGAATCAGTGATATAGAAGACCAATGATGGAAAATAAAGAAGCTGAGAAAAAGAGACCTAAACAACTACTGGATCACGAGGGCAGAATATGAGAGATAAGTGATACCATAAGATGAAACAACATTAGAATAATTGAGATCCCAGAAGAAGAAGAAAGAGAGAGAGGGGCAGAAGGTATACTGGAGCAAATTATAGCAGAGAACTTCCCTAATTTGGGGAAGGAAACATGCATCAAAATTCATGAGGCACAGAGAACCCCCCTCAAAATCAATAAAAATAGGTTAACACCCCGGGATCTAATAGTAAAACTCACAAGTCTCAGAGACAAAGAGAAAATCCTGAAAGCAGCTCCGGAGAAGAGGTCTGTAACCTACAATGGTAGAAACATTAGATTGGTAGCAGACCTACCCACAAAGATCTGGCAGGCCAGAAAGGATGTATTCAGAGCACTAAATGAGAAAAATACGCAGCCAAGAACACTATATCTAGATAGGCTGTCACTGAAAATAGAAGGAGAGATTAAAAAGCTTCCAGGACAAACAAAAATTTTAAAAATTTGCAAACGCCAAACCAGCTCTACAAGAAATATTGAACAGGGTCCTCTAAGCAAAGAGAGAGCCTAAAAGTAACATAGACCAGAAAGGAATAGAGACAATATGCAGTAGCAGTCACTTTACAGGCAATACAATGGCACTAAATTCATATCTCTCAATAGTTACCCTGAATGTAAATGGGCTAAATGCCCCAATCAAAAGACACAGGCTATCAGATTGGATAAAAAAACAAGACCCATCAATATGCTGTCTGCAAGAGACTCATTTTAGATTCAAAGACACCCCCAGATTGAAAGTGAGGGGATGGAAAACCATTTACCATGCTAATAGGCATCAAAAGAAAGCTGGGCTGCCAATCCTTATATCAGACAAATTAGATTTTAAACCAAAGACTATAATAAGAGATGAGGAAGGACACTATATCATACTTAAAGGGTCTATCCAACAAGAAGATCGAACAATTGTAAACATTTATGATCCTAACTAGAGAGCAGCTGATTATATAAGCCAATTAATAACAAAAGCAAAGAAACACACTGACAATACTAGTATAATAGTATAGGACTTTAACACCCCCCTCACTGAAATGGACAGATCATCTAAGCAAAAGATCAACAAGGAAATAAAGACTTTAA
>NW_028058559.1:0-8540 GCF_054177405.1 Leptonychotes weddellii
TTTTTTTTTTTTAAAGATTTTATTTATTTATTTGACAGAGAAAGACACAGAGAGAGAGGGAACACAAACGGGGAGTGGGAGAGGGAGAAGCAGACCCCCTGCCGAGCAGGGAGCCCGATGCGGGACTCGATCCCGGGACTCCAGGATCATGACCTGAGCCGAAGGCAGTTGCTTAACCAACTGAGCCACCCAGGCGCCCGTAAGTTTTCTTATTTAAAGAATTACCAAAGGGTGAAATATTCCCAGTGTGGTCAGTTCAGCTTTAATTAGAATAACTTTGTAACATTTACCCCAAACCTTATTTTCCTAGGCATATATACAGAAAAATCATCTCCAGAATCCCTGTATCACTAATTTTTTTTCTTTTGTATGTATTTTAGCTGGCTGCCTAAAACGCTTTTTTGAAACAAGGCTATATTTATAAAATAACAGGAGAGAAGTTCTCTTTCTTTAAAGGCCTGTTTATTTGGCAATCACCAAAACTGAAGGAGACATTTTGGGGATGTAACCCATGGGGAAGCAGAACTGAAATGCTTGGGACCTTAGGCTTACTATTCCTGAATAGAACTGGGAACCATACATTAACTTATGAGTGTGTTTTGCTTAAACCAGGAAGTTAATTGTTAAATTCTTTGGTGTTTCCAAACACAGAGCAGACTTCTACCTCTTCTCCAAAAAAGTTGCATAATTAATAAAATCCATATCATTGAACCAATTCCTTGCTCTTTTTGCTTGCAAAAGTCAAAGTTTATTTTCCTATTCTCCCTTTGAAGAAAGACACTTGTGATAGATGGTGGATGACAGTCCAGGAATTTGACCAAAATGACAGTACACGCCCTATAAGCAGCTGTGGGTTGGCTACGGTTCTGTCTTTGGTGCACATCTAGTGTAATGCAGCCAATGGAAAGAAATAGTCACATTCGAGTGTGCCATTAATCCAAAGGGCATTGGCATTTGGTGTCAAATACACACAAATGCAGCTGCTAGAGATCGCTCTGGCTTTCAGAAACAGGAAAGCAGGTGGGAAACCTTTGACAAATTACAGTTTAAAAATTCTCTGCAAATACACTACGTCTGATTCAACTATTCTAATGTGGTACCATCGAGGCAGGCTCTGGAGTAAGGCATGGGAGGGTGGGGCTGGTGGGCACATGCGATTCAGGTGAAAATCCATATAATGAGGTATACCATAATCACCACTGTCCCCACCTCCTGTGTTCTGGTGGCCCAGCTTGCCCAGTTGCCCTGGCTACACCATCAACCTCACTCAGTCTGCCTGTGGCATCAGAAGAGAGAGCATCTCAAATCTGATGGTTGCCGTCTAGGATCCCATTGCCAGAAATTTACATACAATACAGTGATGTCATTCACCACTGCCTATGATCTCGGGCTTCTCCACAGTTAGCTTTCCATGCATCTACAACATTCAGCTGAGTTCCAGTCTTTTCCATTTTCCCCCTAAAGAACTGATACAACATAAAAATGTATAGAACACAGAAACAGTGGCTTTGTTTGAGAAAAGATGAAATATCTTTTTTCCCCATATCTTAATATTTTCTTACGGAATAAATCTGATGTGTAACATGGTATAAGATTAAAGTATATGTTACTTTGATGCATTTATATAATGTAATATGATTGCTGATATTTATCACATTTCGTCATGCTTATCACATTCCATAATTACATAATTATAGTACAATAATATTGTACACTATCACTCTTTCCCCACCCCACCCCCAGCATCCCCTGATAAACACCATTTTACTCTCTGGTTTTTTTTTTTACAGGTTTAACTGTTTTTTGGTTTTTTTTAATGGAAGTATAATTAACATACAATGTTGAGATGTCATCTTATTATCCTCCTAAAACAGTGACTTTAGCACTAGATCGGAATCATTTGGGTTACTTCAAAAATGCAGATTCCTGGGGCGTCTGGGTGGTTGAGTCGGTTAAATGTCCTACTCTTGGTTTCAGCTTAGGTCATGATCTCAGGGTTGTGGGATTGGATCCTGGGATTGAGCCCCGCATGGGACTCTGTGCTCAGCAGGGAATCTGCCTGAAGATTCTCTCCCTCCGCCCCTCCCCCCACTTGCACACTCTCTCTCTCTCTCAAATAAATAAATCTTTAAAAATATATATATAATATTCTGAACTTCTGAAAGTCTGTGGTTTGGGAGAGACCCCCTGTTAATGGTATCCTGGTTCTACTGAGGCCCCTAGAAAAACCTGACATCTATGCCTCTTCCCTGTTTGCCTTTCTCTTTCCCCTCCCCTTTCTCTCTACTTATATTCCTCTTCTTCTATTCCTTCTTTTCTCTTCTCTTCAAAAAAAAAAAAATGATTTCTCATTTATTTTCCCTGATTCAACCATGGGGCCAGGTGGGCTTTTCTGAAATAGTTACCCAAAGAGTCAGTTGACTGCTGCCTACCCTCTTACCGGCAAAAAAGTACATCCCCAGGAGCTCAGAAATCTATCATCCCCAAAAGCTACCCTGGGTCTCTGAAATGGACAGCAGTGGATGCTCTTGCGTTTCTCAAAGGGTCACTCCCTCAAGTGAATTCAGTTGAAAGTTTGGAATTACTCAAACTGCCAATCCATGGGATGATGCTGCCAGTGGTCCCAACAGAACTTCCCAACAGCAAAGTTGCTGGAACAAGAATTCATTCTAAAACAGTCTACTTTCATCAAAAGCAACATCCCAAAGCAAGTAATCATTGGGTGGCAGGCAGCCAAACATCTACTGGGGTTGTGGACAATTGGACTGTAAGAGGCAACTCTGACTAAGATCATGCTAGAATTCTTAGCCAGCCATGTCCAGGAGGATGCGAGGGAAGGAGGAGGAGAGAATGGGCAATTGACCCCTGCTAGGTGTCAGGCATGGTACCATGGATTTGTGCACATATCATGGCATATGATCTTCATGAGGGATTTGTGAGGGTAAGTGGTTTTGCCCTGTTTTACACAGGAGGAGACTGAGACCAAAGAACCTAAATATAATTCTCCCAGGGTCACGCATTTACTAAACAGAATCAACAAACTCCAAATTCAGAGTTCTTTCTGTTTCATGGCAGTGTCCCATACATCGTGTCTCAAATGTTCTATTTTAGCATCAAGTATTAAAAGAGAGGTGGGGAAAACGGTCTTGTTCAAATCCACTCCTCTGTGAAGATAGTTTGGATTCTTCTCACATCATAAAATTATGGAACTAAAAGGGATGTGAGAGGTCATCTAGTTAATAACCTCATGTTTCAGATGAGAAAGCAGAGACCGGAAGAGGCAACGTGCATGCCTGAAGTCACGTGATGACCAATGGAGCCAAGACCAGATAGAACCCAGCTCTTCTTTTTTTTTTCTTTTTTTTTTAATATTTTATTTATTTATTTGACAGAGAAAGAGACAGCGAGAGCAGGAACACAAGCAGGGGGAGTGGGAGAGGGAGAAGCAGGCTTCCTGCCGAGCAGGGAGCCCGATGTGGGGCTCGATCCCAGGACCCCGGGATCATGACCTGAGCCGAAGGCAGACGCTTAACGACTGAGCCACCGGGGCACCCCAGAACCCAGCTCTTCTGATGGGTACTTCGGTATTTTTCTATCGCTGCAGTGTTTTCCAAAACATGTTCATATTCATTTAAAGTATATATCAAAACTTAGTATGTGACCATGTAAACTCATACTCCAAGTTCTTATTCAAGACCCAGCATGAACATAGCTTAGGACCTCCTGAAACATATACTCCTGAGTTTCTTGATGTTAAGTTGTATGGCTCTGTCCCTACGTCTCTGTTCCAGTTGGGACCACCCGGAATTGCTACAATTCTGCTACCCCCTTCAAGGATCCTGCCACAGAGCTGCTCTCCACCAAAGGTTGGCCTCCAAAATTATCAAGAAATTAGTCATAGGAACCTGTAACTTTAAAGAAATCCATGCCAACTTTAGGGGAATGTTGCTGAGGTCAATAAAATGGAAAGTCTACAGAGTGATACCTGCAACCCACATTTCTCAAATTCCAAGGTCACAGATGAAAGAGTCGTGGCTAAATGATTCCTGGCACTTATTCCCCACTCAGTCCATGACCCCTGCAGGGAGAATGCCTGTGTGTGAATGTAGATTAATGCCTCCTCTTTCTACATCAGATAACTCCTAAAGTGAATCTTTTCTTACCCTCTTTCCTATATCATATCAGCAGGAGTATACTCTCTAAGTTCATAGCCCAGTGACACCCAGACAGCTGAAGAGGTTTCTGCAGCTGGGCATATGAGATGTGCAGATCCATGGGATTTAGGCATAAACTCCTACATAACAATGATAGCCTTTACCTCTGGCTTTTGGCGCAGGATATGCATTTCTCCTTCCTACCTGTCCTCCTAGGTAATGATTTACTTGAGGTTCATCTTCCTTAGTGTTTGATGGGCACCATGAAGACAGGAACCAACCTGTCTGACTTTTCAATAACCATATCTCCATTCCCAGAACAATGTCTGGAACACAGGAGGTAGTTAATATGTTTTGAATGAATGAATAAATGGCATGATACGACACTGCATAACAAAAGCATTCAGCTACTCCCACACATGACTGGGGTCTCAAAATCTAAGAATCAGTTTTCCCAATTCAGCCCATGTTCAGCAAGTAAAAATTAGTGAAATTAGTAAAAATTAGTAAAATCAGTGAGTAAAAATAAATTAATATCACTATTCATTGTTAAGTCATGTCAGATCTAAGAATGTCATAACGTTTTTGTAGAAAATTAACCAGGCATCTCTAAGGTTAAAGATCAGGTAGTATCTAATAAATGAGCTAGAAACAAAGGGGAAATTTCCAACACACAACTAAAATTCAGCCAGCTGATTGTAGGAAAGAGAAAGGACAATTACTTATTTCAAACATGTTGGAAAAAATGTTTGTGTAGGCCATATGACTGCAGGCATATTAATTTTTTCTTCTCTCTACACTCTGTATTTCAACTTTTCTATAATGACCATTTGTTTCCTAGGATGGAAAAAGAGTGAAATGTGTTGAAAAAAAAAGAAGGAAAGGAGGAGGAGAGAGAGAAGAGGTGGAGAGAGAAAAAGAGAAGGGAGGGAGGGAGGGAGGAAAGCCACCTCCTAAAATGAACAAAGACCAGCTATTTCTCCATGGCTCTAAAACCACTGATTGAAAAATGGATAAAAGTCAAATCAACCAGTTGTTTTTGTCTCCATGACACTAAACACTACTGGTTTTACTTTTTCAAAGAATATCTTGAACTGATTAGTTATTTTGGCATCCTGGAGACACACCACCATGTGAACAAGGACAACATATGAGCAACTGGGGAGGGTCATGGGCCATGTGGAATGATGTCCAGTGACTTAAGGGGACCAAGACACAGAGCCCATTGGTGTAGCCTCAGCCTCAGAAATGGACATCTTTTAAACATTTCTCCAGAGAGTCAATATGTTCCAGTCAATGGAAAATACCTGAGACTCCAGAATCCGAATCCCTGGGTTCTGTTACTCTTTCCACAAATAGATCTGTGAACTAAAGCAGGTCATTCAAACACTCTTCCTCTTGGGATAATAATTTCTGTCCTATTCATTCTCAGTGTTATTATAGGTAAGAAAATGTTTATAAAATTACATTGTCTAAGTTAGTGAGATGTGGTATTATTAATACCTCTGTGTCCCTTCCAGAGAAGGTAAAGAGTGCAGTTGGTGTACATCAAGAATCAGAATAACCTGAGTTTTAGTGACACCATAATCTAGTAAGTGTCAAAGCTTAAAGCAACACCAAGAACCAAGAGCATCGGAGGGCCTCTGAATGGGATCTCCTGACTCCACTGCACAATTTCTCTGCCAATAGTACAGATATTCAAGTGTCCATTGCATGTCAGATGGCCACCATTGATACCAATTTGGTTAGACGAGTTTACATCACATACAGATAGGGTAACATAAAATCATCACCTAGTTAGGACATAATCATGTGCAGTCAATTGAATAAATGATGATGCTGTTTCAAATCTTCATGAGATGGTACACTGAAAACCTCTATAATTATATGTTACCATTTGTTTCACAGAGAAATGGTGGTGGAATGTAGCTGTATGGTGAGCCTTGCCTGTTAAATGAAGAATATTGTGGGCAAACACGAACAAAGCCATACTCTACACGATCAACCACAGGCGATCAGTTTCTGGAGCAGATACTTTGCACTTACATTTATTTGTATCCCTTACACATAGTATGTCTTTGGTATAGTAGGTACTGAATTTTTTTGTCACTTAGTGCCATTTAAAACTTCTCAATTAAAAAAAAGGTGGGGGGGGAATCACAAAGCCAGTCTCTACAATATGGGAGAATTTTCAACCAGGTCTTTCATCTGAGGACTGTGATAACAAGGTAGATAGCACTTTAATGAGCGACGCTCCACATCTAACCCCACAGACCTCTTTCAAATCCATTCTAGAGGCCCATGGTCACTCATGGCCACAGGAGTCCTTGACATTGTCTTGGGACAGTCTTGGCCAATGTGTTTTTTCTCCAGGCTCCTCCATGATCCAACAGAAACTGACGCCCATGACTAACCAGATGCAGCAGCAAGCACCCCTGCTTTCCATGGGATTCTGTAAAATGCTGATGGAGCAGGAAATAGCTATAAAAGTTCCCCTGAAATCCTCTAGAGATGTCCTGTAACATTTTCCATGGAAATGTCATAAAATATTCCATGCAATTAGCTTCACTTAAAGAAACATTTGTCAACTTGTTTTACCTTCTTAAAGGTGACATTTTTTTCATTAAATATGTGTCACTTATAAAAATATTTGTGTTGTTTAACAAAATACAAAGACATTATTATCACCGTGGGATTCTGATTGACTGAAAGCTAATAATAGCAAGATTAGCTTCCAGTAAAGCCAAAATAAAATATATAAATGAGGAGCAGAGTCGGTTGGGGGGGGGGGCGGGAGGGTGGAGCATAGAATATGGACGAAAATTTTTTTTAAGTTTTTTTTTTTTTTAGACAAATCAAAGCCCTACATTTTCATGGGTCCATTTCCCAGTTTCAGAAAATATGAAATTTCCTCAGACTAGAAAGGCTCACTGTTATCCATGTAACCCCAGAGAATTCACATGAATTGAAATGAACTCCCAGCCCCTAATCCGATGCCAAGAAAATATGCTACAAATCAACCTATATTTTCCAAAGCAGGGAGTTATGTTACCACAGAGTCACCACATGCTGAGGATGGAAAACAGGTGTGTGAGTGAGGCTTCCTGACTGTAGCAACTCACGCTCAATCCCCAGGTGGCTTATCTACACCCTGCTCCAGACGTAGGTCACTTGCAACTTAGTGTGTAGTGATTTTCCACTGGGAACCCCAGGGCATTCATGGTCACTGTTGAAGTGTAGGATTATCACCTAACATGTTCCCTCCCTGAAGCCCTGACACCTCTGTGTTCCTTCCATTTCTTCTGAAAGTCTCGGCCACCTGCACAGCCTCATGACCTTGCCCGGTTCTGCCCCACAGTTGCCTGAAAGTGAAAACTACCTTGTCTGGATTTGTTGGGTTATTTTATCAGGTTTCTACTTCAATTCCTTCATTGTGTTGGGTTCTCAAAATTCTTCTCCCTGCTCTTCAGTTGGAATCCACATTGTAAGGGGGAGCTGTGTGACTGAGAGGACTCATCCAGCTTTGCAGGGCATTTTTTGAGGTTGGAGAGACTGGAGTGATAGCAAGGGAGAGGTGGACCATGGACAAAGTACCAAGGAGAGGAGTCTTAGCCTCTGGGCATATGGTCATCAGGAGTCACTGCTGAGACAGGTGCAGCAAACCTGAAAATATAGACATGGAACCAAGATCCAAAGACATGAGCAAAGGGCATGAGTCAAAATCTAATCTGTGAAGCAAAAGCAGATTTGAACATGCGACCAACTAGGAGCTACCTCCCTGAGACAAGAAGGCATAGAAAAAGGTAAAATGTATTACAAGAATGAGCTCAAAAGTCATGATGGGTTTATGGTCTTTCTAGACAAATTTACATGAACAGTGAGTTAATTGTCTCCAACATGAAAAGCCTGGAGCCCATGTGTTCACTCTTCCAGTTGTAGCTTTCAGAGTCCTGTGTTATGACAAGATCTAAAAGATCTTGTCATAACACAAATTAGGGGTCAGGAATGCAACAAAAGGCACAGATACAGGAACTAAACAAGTTGGAAGAGGACAAACTCAATGCCCAGGTTGCTCCTGGAATGCTCAGGGCTCCAAGACTAGTCAAGAAGACACTCAGAACATGGCTTGTCATCTCTGATTGTACCAGGGCCTGAGGCCAATACCCCTGGAGCAGGTCCTTCCCTTGCTGCTGATTCACTTCATCCAGCCACCCATCTATGGGTAAGATCAGAATTTCAGTTTATTAACTTACATTAGAAAAAGAAATGGTCTCATGTATCATATGATCTCATTGATATGAGGAATTCTTAATCGCAGGAAACAAACTGAGTGTTGTTGGAATGGGGGGTGGGGTGGGAGGGATGGGGTGACTGGGTGATAGACAC
>NW_028058560.1:0-398 GCF_054177405.1 Leptonychotes weddellii
AAGCAGAGAGAAATTTTACACACACACAGAGAAGGCGATGTGATAGCGGAACAGAGATACCGTGGCCCCAGTGACACTGATTATGGCCTTCTGGTTTCCAGAACTGGGAGTGAATAAATTTCTGTTATTTTAGGTCACCCAGTTTGTGATAATTTGTTACAGCAGACAGAGGAAACTAATGTACCCCCTTTACTTTTCTTTTTTTTTTTTTTTTTTTAAAGATTTTATTTATTTATTCGACAGAGACAGAGACAGCGAGAGCAGGAACACAGCAGGGAGAGTGGGAGGGCGAGAAGCAGGCTTCCTGCTGAGCAGGGAGCCCGATGTGGGACTCGATCCCAGGACCCTGGGATCATGACCTGAGCCGAAGGCAGACGCTTAACGACTGAGCCACCCAG
>NW_028058561.1:0-398 GCF_054177405.1 Leptonychotes weddellii
ACACACACACACACACACACACACAGGCACTTACTCACTTGTGCATAAATAAGGTTTTGAAGTGATTATGGGCTTTCTTACCTGTCACCATACCATGTGAATAACTACTCCACTTACATATCATTTTGGAAAGACCACTGTAAGATGAAAATCAAGCATACTAAAAAATAGCAAGAGATACAGCATTCTTTAATTTCAATTAATGAAAAGAGACCAAGGCAAGGAAGGACATCTTTCTCAGACTATCCTCCTCTTATCACCAGAAAAAAAGCCTGGATCGGACGACCAAGCAGAAGGGTAAGTTTTCAAAAACATATGTATTAGTTCTAGAAAAATAAAGCCAGGGCAAGAATCTTCAATGGATTACTTCACTGGCTCCCATTTACTCCTGGAAAAGT
>NW_028058562.1:0-398 GCF_054177405.1 Leptonychotes weddellii
GCGCCTGGGTGGCTCAGTCGGTTAAGCGACTGCCTTCGGCTCAGGTCATGATCCTGGAGTCCCGGGATCGAGTCCCGCATCGGGCTCCCTGCTCGGCAGGGAGTCTGCTTCTCCCTCTGACCCTCCTCCCTCTCATGCTCTCTGTCTCTCATTCTCTCTGTCTCAAATAAATAAATAAAATCTTAAAAAAAAAAAAAAAAAACATGACATAATGCTGTCTTGTTCTGCTTCTAGGCTTAAAGGTTATTGGGGTAGAGCTGTTTGTACTTAGTATCCTCTGGAGTTCTGCCTAAACAGTTGTGTACTTGTAGGGTCATAATAGATAGTCCAAAGAATGCCATTGATATTATAAGATGCCAGTGATATAAACAAAATTATTAGTTTACTGACCTTAAATA
>NW_028058563.1:0-398 GCF_054177405.1 Leptonychotes weddellii
CACAGCGTGGGGCACATACGGCCATATTCTATGACATGTATCTTACGTGACCTTATGTCATACTCTGCATATCACATGATGCATGACATGCTGCACATAGTATATGTCACATACCGTATATGACAGTGTGGTCGTGGGCCAGGTGCTTAGACCTGGAGAGCCGTTCTTTCTGAAGCCGCACTAAACCTCTGGCTGTTTCGGGCGCCTGGGTGGCTCAGTCGGTTGAGCGACTGCCTTCGGCTCAGGTCATGATCCCAGGGTCCTGGGATCGAGTCCCACATCGGGCTCCTGGCTCAGCGGGGAGCCTGCTTCTCCCTCTGACCCTCTCCTCTCTCATGCTGTTTCTCTCTCACTTACTCTCTAATAAGTAAATAAATAAAATCTTTAAAAAAAAAAAA
>NW_028058564.1:0-398 GCF_054177405.1 Leptonychotes weddellii
AAACCTATAGCTAATTTTTTTTTTTTAAAGATTTTATTTATTTATTTGAGACAGAGAGAATGAGAGACAGAGAGCATGAGAGGGAGGAGGGTCAGAGGGAGAAGCAGACTCCCCGCCGAGCAGGGAGCCCGATGCGGGACTCGATCCCGGGACTCCAGGATCATGACCTGAGCCGAAGGCAGTCGCTTAACCAACTGAGTCACCCAGGCGCCCCTATAGCTAATTTTTTTGATCATGCATCTCTAGTAATATTTTTAAGCCCACATCCTCAAATGTGATATTTACCTAAATATATGTCTGTACTAATACATTATGTACATTATAAAATATTTGCAAATTTTTAAATTAAAAAGATGAAATTAAAAACTACTTTCCTAACATTTAAAATTTTATTTATG
>NW_028058565.1:0-398 GCF_054177405.1 Leptonychotes weddellii
CATCTAGGAAGGAAACTTATTCCAGATTTGGAGGAACAGAATAGGCTTCATGGAGGAAGTCACCTCTAAAATTGAAACCAGTGAGATAAATTGAAGGTAGTCAAGGAAAAGGGGTGAAGAGGGGCTTGAAATTTCCAGAAAGAAGGAGGAAGAGCATGTGCCAGTCACCAGCAAGAGAGAAAATGGCACATGGAGATAAGTGAATGATCAGTGATAGGGTGTGCTTCTGTGCCCTCTAAATAGGTACAAGGAGTGCTGACCATGTGACCAAAGGCAAACAGAAATCCCTGACAGCCCATCAAAAGATTTTTGCATCAAAAACTGCCTTGACTCAAAAGAACCAAGCCTGTTAAGAGAAAAAGCTGTCAAGGGGCGCCTGGGTGGCTCAGTCGTTAAGC
>NW_028058566.1:0-398 GCF_054177405.1 Leptonychotes weddellii
TGCAGCTGAGGTCAGTGAGGTTGCTGCCTGTGTTCTCCTCTAGGATTTTGATGTATTCCTTTCTCACATTTAGGTCTCTCCTCCATTTAGAGTTTATTTTTATGTATGGTGTAAGGAAGTGGTCCAGTTTCATTCTTCTCCATATAGCTGTCCAATTTTCCCAACACCATTTGTTAAAGAGACTGTTTTTTTTTTTTTTCCATTGGATGTTTCAAAGCCATTTTTGCTGAAAACTCTTAGCAGACTAGGAAAAGACAGGAAATTCCTAAACTTGATAAGGAGCATCTACAGGAAACCTACCGCTAACGTCATACTTAATAATGAAAGCCTCAGTGTTTCCTCTCTAACTGGGAAAAAGGCAAAGATGTCTGCTCTTACCACTTTTATTCAAAAGAACA
>NW_028058567.1:0-398 GCF_054177405.1 Leptonychotes weddellii
CCTCACTTGGAATCAGGATTCCGCCGGCTGGTCTCTGCAGAGCTGGCACTGAGGTGCCTGCCCTAACTTGGGATCTGAGGCAGCCACGTTCTGCAAAATGGACTAAGGAATGTGCAGAGGGAAAAGGAGGAGTAAGAAACAGAAACCAGAGGGATGGAGGCAGAGAGAGTCCGGACAGGCAACAGGAACATATGCCTGTTATCTTCTTGTTAATGTTTCCTTTTCGCCCTAAGCTAGCTTGAGTGGGTCTTGATATTTAAAACCAAATCATTCTAACCAAAACAGCATGTCTCCTTGGAGTCCCTCCCTGAAGGGATTGCTGAGAATTCCTATGCACTCTTGAAGTATTTTTAGCCGAGTGCACTTGGAGGCATGAAGGACGACTGTAATCCTTCACC
>NW_028058568.1:0-398 GCF_054177405.1 Leptonychotes weddellii
GTCCTGGGATCGAGTCCCACATCGGGCTCCCTGCTCCTTGGGAGCCTGCTTCTCGCTCTGCCTCTCTCTCTCTCTCTCTCTCATGAATAAATAAATAAAATCTTTAAAAAACAAAAAAAAACACGAAAGGGACTTTGCAGTCCTCGAAAAGTGGTCTTGCATCTCGATCCCAGCCACTGTGTACAGACCTGTCTGCCATGCCAACTGGGGCGATGTGGGCAAAGCGCTGCTGAGGTCGAGGTCACTCTCCTCCCGTGAGAGCTGCTCGGCCACCACAGACACCTGCCTAACTTGCATGTGAGGCACTGTGCCTACCAAGCATTTTTCACAGTGTCTCGGTACATCTCAGATAACCCGATGAGGAAGGAGCAAGTACAGGCTGCTACAGAAGAGGAAAC
>NW_028058569.1:0-398 GCF_054177405.1 Leptonychotes weddellii
GAATTTTTTCTTTTAATTTAAAGTATTTACCGTTAAAAGCACAATCTTACCTCACTTGCTCCAGCAGATAGGATTCCAGAAACACAACTTTTCATTACATTACAGTTTTGTAGGCAACAATATTCCTAGCTGAACAGCAGTAAAACTTAAACTTGAATTCTCTGAAAATACTATACCCAAAGTATGTTTTTTTTTTTTTAATCTTTTTTTTTTTTATTCTTATGTTAATCCCCATACATTACATCATTAGTTCTAGATGAAGTGTTCCATGATTCATTGTTCATGCACAACACCCAGTGCTCCATGCAGAACGTGCCCTCCTCAATACCCACCACCAGGCCAACCCATCCTCCCACCCCCCTCCCCTCTAGAACCCTCAGTTTGTTTTTCAGAGTCCA
>NW_028058570.1:0-8538 GCF_054177405.1 Leptonychotes weddellii
TTAGATATAGGCCTGTTTAGATTGTTGATTTAGTCTTGTGTGAGTTTTGGCAGATTGTGTCTTTCAAGGTATTGGTTCATTTTATCTAGGATATCAAATTTGTGGGCATAGAATTGTTCATAGTTTTCCTTTATGATCCTTTTCATGTCCGTGATATCTTTTTTTTTTTAAGATTTTATTTATTTATCCAACAGAGAGAGACACAGCGAGAGAGGGAAACACAAGCAGGGGGAGTGGGGAGGGAGAAGCAGGCTTCCCGCTGAGCAGGGAGCCCGATGTGGGGCTCAATCCCAGGACCCTGGAATCATGACCTGAGCCGAAGGCAGACGCTCAACGACTGAGCCACCCAGGCACCCCCCATGATATCTCTAATGATATTCCCACTTTCATTTCCAATATTAATAATTTGTGTCTTTAATTTTTTTAGTCTGGCTGGAGGCTTACCAACTTTATTCATCTTTTCAGAGAGCCAGCTTTTTGTTGATTTTTTTTTCTCTCTTGATTCCCTGTTTTCAATTTCCTGCTCTACTTGTTATTACTTCTTTTCTTCTTCTTACCTTAGATTTAATTTGTTCTTTTTTTAGTTTTCTAAGGTGGAAACTTAGATGACTAATGTTCTATCTTCTTTTCTAATACATACATTCAGTGCTATAAATTTTCCTCTAAACATTGCTATCAGTGCATCCTATAAATTCTGGTACATTGTATTTTCATTTTTATTAGTTCAAAACATTTAACTTCACTAAAGAGTTATTCTTTGACTTATGTGTTATACAGAACTGTGATGTTTACTCCCCAAGTATTTTGGAATTTTATGGCTATTTTTCTGTTACTGATTTTCAGTTTAATTCCACTGTAGTCTAAGAGTCAACATTTTATGATTTCTATTCTTTTAAATTTGTGAAGGTGTGTTTTATGGCCCAGAATGTGGTCTTTCTTGGTGAATGTTCCATGTGAACATGAGGAGAATTTGTATACTGCTATAATTAGTCTATAGATATTCATTATATTCAGTTGATTGATGGTTTTGCTTAGTTCAACTATGATCTAATAATTTTCTGCTTACTGGATCTGTTTATTTCTGATAGATAGGTGTTGAAGTCTCCAACTATCATAGTGGATTCAGCTATTTCTCCCTGTAGTTCTATCCATTTATGTCTCATTTATTTTGATGTTCTGTTAGGTGCGTACACATTAAGATTATGTTTTCTTGGAGAATTGACCCATTTATCATTATGTAATGATGTAATGCCTCTCTTTGTCCCTGATAACCTTCCTTGGTCTGAAATTGGTGTGTCTGAAATTAATATAGCTTTTCCTATTTTCTTTTGATTATTGTTAGCATGGTATATTTTTCTCCATCCATTTACACTTAATCTTATATGTCTTTATATTTAATGTGGGTTTCTCCTAGTCAGCCTATACTTGGGTCTTATTTTTTGGTCCACTCTGACAATTTCTGTCTTTTAATTTGTGCATCATACTATTAATGTTCAAATCAATTATTTATATAGTTGGATTAATACTTACTGTATTTGTTACTGTTTTGTTGCCATTGTTCTCTTTCCTATTTTTGTCTTCTGATCTTTTCTTGTTTTGGTTTTGTGGTTTCATTTTTTAATTTTAATTTTTTTAAATTATTATTATTATTATTATTATTATTTTAGAGAGAGAGAGCATGGATGGGGACAGAAGGAGAGGGAGAGAGAGATTACCAAGAGGCTCCACACCCATTGCAGAGCTTGACATGGGGCTTGATCTCATGACCCTGAGATCATGACCTAAGCTGAAACCAAGAGTTGGATGTTTAACTGACTGAGCCACCCAGGTGTTCCTGGGTTTTGTGGTTTTATTGAGCATTTTATATAATTCATTTTTTCTCTTCTATTAGCATATCAGTTTTTTGTTTGTTTTGCTTTTTATAGTGACTGTACTAGAGTTTTCAACATACATTTACAACTAATCCAAGTCCACTTTCCAATAACACTGTATCACTTCACAGGTGGTATGGGTATTTTATATTGACAAAATAATCCTAATTCTGTCCACTCATTTTTTGTGTCATTGCTGCCATTCCTTTCACATATATATATATATATATATATGCATAAACATACATAATCAAATACATTGTTATTATTTTGAACAAAATGTTGTTAGATCAATTAAGAATAAGAAAATAAAAGTTTTTATTTTATCTTCACTTATTCCTTATCTGATTCTTTTTCTTTCTTTATATAGATCTCAGGTTCTGACCCTTATCTTTTTACTTCTCTCTAAAGAAATTATTTTAAATGTCCCATGCAAGGTAGATACAGTGGTAATGAATTTCCTCAGTTTTGGTTTGAAAAAATCTATTTCTCTTTCACTTTTGAAGGTTAATTTTTCAGTGCACAGAATTGTAGGTTGGTGGTTTTTTCCCTCAACACTTTAAATATTGTACTATACTCCCTTCTTGCTTCCATGATCTGAGAAGAAGTTGGAAGTAATTCTTATCTTTGTTCCTCTACAGCTAAGGTGTTTCCCATCCCCTCTCTCCTCTGCCTCTTTCTGGATTCTTTGTTTTCCTTTAGTGTGAAAATTATATGCCTAGGCATAGGTTTTTGTTTTGTTTTGTTTTGTTTTTTTCTTTACATTTATCCTCTGTGTTCTCTGAGCTCTGGATGTGTGGTTTGGTGCCTGACATTAATTCGTGAGAATTCTCATTTTTTTTGAATATTTTTTCTATGCTTTTTTCTTCTCCTTGTGAAATTCTCATTATACATCTATTACTTTTGTAGTTGTTTCACAGATATTGGATATTGTGTTCTATTTTTTTCAGTATTTTTTCTTTATGCTTTTTAGTTTTGGCAATTTCCATTGAGATATCCTCAAGTTCAGAGATTTTTTCCTCAGACATTTATAGTCTACAAATAAGCACATCAAAGGCATTTTTCATTTCTGTTACAATGTTTTTGATCTCTAGAATTTATGTTTGGTTCTTTCTTAGAACTTCCATCTCTCTGCTTACATTATCCATCTGTTTTTTTTGCCTGTGTCTACTTTATCCATTAGAGCCTTTAACATCTTAATTATTGTTGTTTTAAATTCCTGATGTAATAATTTCAACATTCTTCCATACCTAAGTCTGATTCTTATGTTTGCTTTCTCTTCAAACTGTGCTTTTGCCTTTTAGTATGTATTATATATTTTTTTCTTGATAGCTGGAAATGTATTAAATAAGTGGAACTGCTATAAATAGATGTCTAGTAATGTGGTGGGGAGGTTTGTGGGGAGAAGTATTCTATAGTTTGTGTGTTTAATCTCAGAATCTTAGTCTTTTATTGATCTTGTGCCTCTGGACTGTGACCTTGACACATGCTTCTCAGTCCCTTCCATGCACCTTTCAGTGTGACAGGATAGCTAGAGTGGGCTTGAATTGGGTATTTCCCCGCCCCCAGGTTAGTTAGTTTCTAATAAAACTCCAGCAGGTTAGGCTCTGGTTAAATAGTTTCTCCTGAGGGCAGACCTTGTTAAGAAGAAAACAGAGTGCTCTGGCCTATTTCAGAATGGTTCTTTTTCATATCCCCTTGCTGAAAGCATGAGGGTTTTTTTTTTTTTTTCTCTGATATTCACTATGAGAACCTGGTTGAGCTCCTGGTGGTAAAATTCACAAATTTTGAGAACTCCTGAAGACTGGGTCCCCTGGAGTTTTATCTGTAGACTTGTCCTCTCTGAGTCTCTAGCAACTCATCAGAATAGTTCAGATTTTCCTACCCTGGCATTGGTTCCTGAAGAAGTCTGTGCTTGTGCTAAGTCATGGTTTGCCTATTGGTCTCCAGTCTGGGGAGTAGAAGTTTGCCCCATGACTTCATTTCTCTCATGGATCTAAGAGGATTGTTGATTTTTCAGTTTATTTAACTTTATACTTGTTGTTTAGAATGGAGTATCTACTACCAGCTTATGTGCCAAACTGATTCTCTTGTTTATATGTGTACATTACCCTTCTAACTGGACTCTGGCTTCTGTCAACTTACCCTCTAAATTATTTGATCAAATTAATGTTTCTACAAGTCCATGCCATTTTTTATTAGTCCTTAATGAACTACAATGAATATCAGATGAAGTCAGACACTTTATATATATTTTTTATATCATTGTTCACAGGGCATTATTTTAGCAATCCACCCATATCTCAGAGTACTCTCTATTGTTCATACTATGTCCCCATGTAGAAGGTCTTCTCAATAAAGGGTATCCTCCTTTTATTTGAGATGTGTTTAATTATTCACTGAAACATTTCTATACTTGTTTCAGGTATAGAATAGTCTTCTATTCTCTACCTTTCTCACTTTATATGTATATATGCACACATGATACAGCTCTCTCTTTCTCTTCCCCTCTCTCCTTTTCTTCACAGACACACACACGTTTTATTGACACAAGTTTATTTATGAATGAATATCCTTATAGCAATAGCTTTTATCCTTTTTTACAAAAGTAATTTTTGGATGACATTTATTCAGCAAATATTTACTGAGGCTCTATTGTTTGCCTGACACTAAATTATATACTGAAAATACAGTGGTGAAGAAAGCCTATGCAATCTGTGCCCCCAGGAGTTTATAGACTGGTAAGATTTACAAAACTTCCCTATTTCATAAAATAACCTTTTTATAAGACACATTATATAACTTGTCAGTCTGTCCCGTGACACTCCAACTTGTCCTAAATAGTTCCCCAGGCTTAAATTTTATAAAGCATATTTCTCAGCATCTGATTTTTTTAATTAAAAACCTTCAGGATCTCCCTGTGTTTTGATGATTGAAGAATAATCCCAGAAAAATCTCAACAGCATATTTGTAACTTGCCTTTCTAGGTACACCTCACTGGATTGTGTATTTTCAGGCATATCTCATTAGACTCTGGGTTCTATGGGGAAAATAATTATATCACACTTTTTTTCATGCTATATAGCTGGTAACCAGCTTCTTCCTATATCTGTCCACATACTCTGGTTTCTACTATAATGTTTCTTCCTCTAATTGGAATACCTCCTTCCTAAAGTATCAAGTTCTACCTGAGATGCCAGCTTCTCTATAAACCATGTGTTGATCCCTATATCCAACCAAAAGTAATACTTCTCTCACCTAAATCCCTATAATAGTCCTCTGTATTGCTGTGTATCTTACTTCCAGGTTCAGAGCTTTGTGTTCTGAGGATCTATAGAATAATTAGTCACAATGAATAGCACAGTGATCCAAGTCAAATAAATACAATATTATTAGGCAGAGATGGGAAAATAAAACAAACAAAAGGACCTCAAAATCCTCCATAAATGCATTCATACATATTTGATAACAATATTATTTTCTTGAATTTTTAATTATTTACAGTTGAAACAATAAAAAAAAATATTACTGGTTCTGGAGTAAGTTGAGCCTAGTTCTGAGGCACATTATGAGGTTAAATTTCCCATGGGTTTAATGACAGAATTGCATGAGTAAGAGCTTCAGACTCATCTTAATTAAAATGACTGTTTGCAAAATGCTATGTAGAAGAATCTCTTACAATGGCCCGGAAAAGGACACTGTTAAAATAGAACATTAGAGTTATCATCGGAAAGGCCAAATTAAAACTCATTCATTTCTTCCTTCATCTTTAGTAAACTTTTGTCCTTTTAATGGAAAGTATAGAAAGTATCCCCAAGAACACCACAATTCAGAGAGGACCATGGAGAACTATACTGTAGAAAACTCCTGTACTTCCCTTGGAAGCCTTTCCATCCTTCTCCCCATAGTCTATCATTCCTATTCTCTGCCACCTTAGTGGCCCTGCATGGCTCCAGCTGATACACTTTTCAAAGAAAATTGTGATGTGTTTACATGCATGTCACCTCCACTAACATGTGAATGTGTTGGTTTCTTTTCATGTCTTTATCTTTAGTATTTAGCACAAAGTTGATCCTGATAAATGATAATTTTTTTAATACATAAATGAATTAACAAGGAATTAAGATGTGGTTCAAGAAACGAACAGAGAAAGGGATATTTGAGTTGGTATAAAAGGCCTGAGGATGTGGTGGGGAGGAGAATATCCAATGAAGGAGGACATTGTTTTTTCAGTTTCTGACAGTTCACCTACAGTTGGCCCACAAAACAGGAACAGGACCTTGAGAAGAGCATCAAAGGATGTGAATTCTAAATCTAGTCCTACTACCATGTTACCGAACTGTCAGCTTACAGCCTCTGGTTTTTCTACCTATAAATGCCTCTAGAGTTTGTATTTATTTTATAAAGCTAAATAGGATTATATAGATAAAGAGACTTGGTCAGTAAAATTACTGTTGAGGTGAATGAATTGATAAACTGCTCCAAGTCACACTGTGTCTAAAGAGAGTTAACTTTTGATAAATTGGGAGCCTATGGTTATACACATCGAATTTAATAGCTTATTAAGCTACAAAAAAAAAGTCACTGCAAGTCTGAACTGGCTGGATGACTTATTTCTTCCCTTGGCATCTATTATGCACCTGGCTTTGAGTCATGGTTAAATATGTTTTCTCAAATAATTGAAATCCAGCTGACACTGAACCAAACTCCATCCCCAAACTGAAAGTATTTTAAAACACACTAAAAAGAACAATAAATTTGTTACTTTAAAAATGAGGGAACAAGACATATCTTGAAGGAGTTATTACATTCTTAAAAGAGGAAAATATTACCTTATCATTAAGAGCTCAGAGATCATTTATTTCTTGGTGGTTCTTAGCTAAATGCTACCACTTAGCTGAAAAAGGCACTGTCTACAAACAAAATGGGCAAACCCTTATTAGTGTAAAGAATTTTGTAAGGAAGTTTTGTTTCACTTTGTGTTGTTTTCAATTGTTTTATTTTGAAGTATTTTTAGAATTGCAGAAGAGTTGCAAAAATAGTTCAGAGTACTTCATTTTGACTTTCCTAATGTTAATATCTTATATATCATATTGTCAAAACTAGAACTCAACATTGTTACAATGACATTAACTAAACCATACAGCTTTTTTATATTTCACCTGGTTCCAGGATCTAATCCAGGATTGCACATTGCATTTATTCTTCATGTCACCTTAGTCTCTTCCAGTCATGAGAATTCCTCAGTTTTTCCTTGTCTTTCATGACCTTGAGAATTTTGAAGATTATTGGATGGTTATTCTGTAGAATATCCCTTATAGGATTGCCTGTTTTCTCATGACTACATTGGAGTTCTGCATTATTAGGAAGAGAACTAGAGATGTTGTGCTTTTTTCAGTGTATTGAATCAAGGGTATATGAGGTCAGATAATGTCAAAATGTCTTATTTCTGGTGATGTTAATCTTTCTTTTTTTTTGTAAAAATGATGTCTGCCAGAGTTTCTCACTGTAAAATTACTAGTTTTCCCTTTACCATTAATGAGTATTAGGAGTAGATGCTTTGAGACTATGCAAATATCCTGTTCCCCTTAAGCCTTGTCCACCAGTTTCAATATCTATCAGTGGTGCCGGAGCATTGGTGGTATAGTGGTTAGCATAGCTGCCTTCCAACATCTATCAGTGGTTCATGCTTGCAGATACTATTACGTTATTTTTTTATTATGTTATATTAGTCACCATAAAATATATCATTAGTTTTTGATGTAGTGATCCATGATTCATTGTTTGTGTATAACACACAGTGCTCCATGCAATACGAGTCCCCCCTTAATACTCATCACCAGGCTAACCCATCCCCCCACCCCCCTACCCTCTAAAACCCTCAGTTTGTTTCTCAGAGTGCATAGTCTCTCCTGGTTCATCTCCCCCTCCGATTTCCCCCCCTTCATTTTTCCCTTCCTTCTCCTAATGTCCTCCATGCTATTCCTTATGTTCCACAAATAAGTGAAACCATATGATAATTGAATTTCTCTGCTTGACTTATTTCACTTAGCATAATCTCATCCAGTCCAATCCATGTTGATACAAAAGTTGAGTATTCATCCTTTCTGATGTAACATTCCATTGTATATATGGACCACATCTTCTTTACCCATTCATCTGTTGAAGGGCATCTCGTCTCTTTCCACAGTTAGGTTGTTGCAGACATTGCTGTGATGAACATTGGGGTGCATATGGCCCTTCTTTTCACTATGTCTTTGTCTTTGGGGTAAATACCCAGTAGCGCAATTGCTGGGTCATAGGGTAGCTCTATTTTTAATTTTTTGAGGCACCTTCACACTGTTTTCCAAAGTGGCCGTACCAACTTGCATTCCCACCAACAGTGTTAGAGGATTCCCCTTTCTCCACAACCTCTCCAACATTTGTTGTTTCTTGCCTTGTCCATTTTGCCATTCTAACTGGTGTAAAGTGGTATCTCAATGTGGTTTTGATTTGAATTTCCCTGATGGCTAATGATGAACAGTTTTTCATGTGTCTGTTAGCCATTTGTATGTCTTCTTCAGAGAAGTGTCTTTTCATGTCTTCTGCCCATTTTTTGACTTGATTATTTGTTTCTTGGGTGTTGAGTTTGAGATCTTGGATATCAGCCCTTTGTCTGTAGTGACAT
>NW_028058571.1:0-398 GCF_054177405.1 Leptonychotes weddellii
GGAGGTGGCCCTGGGTATGTGGTGTGGATGTCACCTCAGAACTTGTAAGAAATCAGAAACTCAGCCCCATCCCTCTCCATTTTTTAAAATCCCCAGGTAATTCATACACACATGAAAGTTTGAGAAACAGTGGTTCAGGATGCTGGGTGGAGGGTGTCTTTTTTTGTTTGTTTTGCTTTGTTTTAAAAACACCCAATTAGGGCGCCTGGGTGGCTCAGATGGTTAAGCGTCTGCCTTCGGCTCAGGTCATGATCCCAGAGTCCTGGGATCGAGCCCCACATCGGGCTCCTGGCTCAGCGGGGAGCCTGCTTCTCCTTCTCCCTCTGCCTCTCTCCCTGCTCATGCTGTCTCTCTCTCTCTGTATCTCTGTGTCTCAAATGAATAAATAAAATCTTTAA
>NW_028058572.1:0-398 GCF_054177405.1 Leptonychotes weddellii
CATTACATCATTAGTTTTAGATGAAGTGTTCCATGATTCATTGTTTGTGCATAACACCCAGTGCTCCATGCAGAACGTGCCCTCCTCAATACCCACCACCAGGCTAACCCATCCCCCCACCCCCCTCCCCTCTAGAACCCTGTTTGTTTTTCAGAGTCCATCGTCTCTCATGGTTCGTCTACCCCTCCGATTTCCCCCACTTCATTCTTCCCCTCCCGCTACCTTCTTCTTCTTTTTTTTTTTTCTTAACATATATCATCATGTTTTTAAAGGTAATAAACACTATTGAACCAAATGGGGTTTTTTATTTCTCTTATTTTTTAAGCAATCTAGAAAACTCCAAGGAATGACAGGATTTATTTATTGACTATTGTGGGAATGAGTTCCCCCACCCCACC
>NW_028058573.1:0-398 GCF_054177405.1 Leptonychotes weddellii
CAGAGGGTCATGGTTTGGGAGGACCCAGAGTCTTCATAGTGCTGTGGTCTGAGCAGGATGTGCTGAAAGGTTCCAATTCCCAGGTCCTCCTCAGAAAGGACACAGCCCTTCCTGGCCCCCTTCCCCTCCCTGTCCCCTAGTCCATTACCTACTCTGCATCATCTTCAGTTTCCGGTACCCTCCCTGGGCCTGCAGCAGCACACAGAGGAGCAGGATGAGCAGCAGAGCCTGGGTTGGCATGACTCTGGGCAGAGTGGAGAGCGCTCAGTCTGGCACAGACTTCCCTGGAGAGCTGGGTGGTTATCCTGGGCTCCTCCCTGCTTCCACTGGCCAAACAAGGAGCCCTGTTTCCGCCCCTTTGCCTGCCCTTACCACAGCCTGTTCTCTGTGGGACTTGG
>NW_028058574.1:0-398 GCF_054177405.1 Leptonychotes weddellii
AGGAAGGAGAAATAAAAAGCAGCCAGAAAAAGGGAATGGTAAAATAAAGACACACAGGAGGTAGAACAAATAAAATCAGATGCATTAATAATCATAATAAGTATGAATGGGTAAGTTTGATAGTTCAAAGTAGGATACTTTTTTTATCAAATTTTTCAAATCAGCTATGAGCTAAAAGAGACACATTGAAAACATATGAGGGGCACCTGGGTGGCTCAGTCGTTAAGCGTCTGCCTTCAGCTCAGGTCATGATCCCAGGGTCCTGGGATCGAGCCCCGCATCGGGCTCTCTGCTCAGCGGGGAGCCTGCTTCTCCCTCTCCCACTCTGCCTGCTTGTGTTCCCTCTCTCACTGTCTCTCTCTGTCAAATAAATAAATAAAATCTTTAAAAAAAAAAAA
>NW_028058575.1:0-398 GCF_054177405.1 Leptonychotes weddellii
GCGGAGCAGGGAGCCTGACGTGGGGCTCGATCCCAGGACCCTGGGACCATGACCTGAGCCGAAGGCAGACGCTTAACGACTGAGCCACCCAGGTGCCCGTGTTGTAATAAATCTTAATTTACAAAAACTGGCGGAGGCAGATTTGCTGACTGCTGCTTGGTGAGAAGATAAAGACCTGTGGGCAGGAGGAGACGGGGTTGCTTCTGACGGTCTGATGGCATGCTGTTTGTTGCTCTGGGTGCTGGTTAAGTGGGTCTGCTAGCTTTTCGAAAGTTCATCAGGCTGTTTATGTGTCATTTCTGTATTTTTCCATATATACATTATACTTCAATAAAAAGCTGACTTAAGAGCCAGGAATGTGTATCTGCTCTTGTCAATCAGTGACAATCCTCTTTCCA
>NW_028058576.1:0-398 GCF_054177405.1 Leptonychotes weddellii
CTCAAATAAATAAATAAAATCTTTTAAAAAAATGAAAATAAAAAAAATAAAAACTTCAGTAGAGGGGCGCCTGGGTGGCTCAGTCAGTTAAGCATCTGCCTTTGGTTCAGATCATGATCCCAGGGTCCTGGGATCGAGCCCCACATCGGGCTCCCTGCTCGGCGGGGAGTCTGCTTCTGCCTCTCCCACTCCCCCTGCTTGTGTTCCCTCTCTCGCTGTGTCTCTCTCTGTCAAATAAATAAAATATTTTTAAAAATTAAAATAAAAATTGCAGTAGATATTCTCTCTCTCTGACAAAGAAATAAAATCTTAAAAAATTTATATGTTCTCAGAAGAACATTTTAAATTATATCAATACAAATTAACTTCTGGAAGTAGTTTTTATTCTTTATTATGAA
>NW_028058577.1:0-398 GCF_054177405.1 Leptonychotes weddellii
GCTGTGCACAAGCTCTTTATTTGAATGTAGTCCCAATAGTTTATTTTTGCTTTTGTTTCCCTTGCCTCCGGAGACCTATCTAGAAAAATGTTGCTATGACCAATGTCAGAGAAATTACTGCTCCTGCTCTCCTCTAGGATTTTTATGGTTTCAGGTCTCACATTTGGGTCCTTTATCCATTTTGAGTTTATTTTTGTGTATGGTATAAGAAAGTGGTCCAGTTTCATTCTTTTGCGTGTAGCTGTCCAGTTTTCCCAACACCATTTGTTGAGGAGACTGTCTTTTTCCCATTGCATATTCCTGCCTCCTTTGTCAGAGATTAATTGACCATATTTTTATGAGTTCATTCCTGGCTTCTCCATTCTGTTCCACTGACCTATGTGTCTACTTTTGTGCTA
>NW_028058578.1:0-398 GCF_054177405.1 Leptonychotes weddellii
AGATGCAGAGATACGTGGGAGAGGTCCAGGAGGATCCTGAGTGCAGGAGCTTCTGTCCCTGTGTAGTTGGGGTGCATCATCCTCCCCACATGTGGATGTGTTTACCAACCCAGAAACTCTCTGAATCCCCTGTACTTTGGGGATTTTTATGAAGGCTTCATCACGCAGGTATGATCGATTATTAACTCAATCTCTAGCTCCTTTCTAAATCTTCCCAGAGAATAGGGGGTGGGATTTAAAATTCCAAGCTTCTAATTATGGCTTCATCTTTCTGGTGACCAACTCCCATCCTGAAAGCTATTCAGGAGACCACCAAGAGTTGCTTCATTAGAACAAAAAACACACCCAGGAAGTTCCAAGCAATTTAGGAGCTGTGTGTCTGGAACGAGGGTCAAAGA
>NW_028058579.1:0-398 GCF_054177405.1 Leptonychotes weddellii
CCCAGAGCAACAAGAAATTTGAGTCACCCTGCATGCGCATTCCCAGCTGAGGTCAAACAAAGCGACTTTTTGCCTTCCTGTTTCAGCTCTCATATTGTAAATAATCCTTTTTGCCATCTTATGGAGTGCTGTGTTTTTCACATTCTTGTGGGGTTTTTTGTTGGTGGTGATTTCACTGTTTAAAGCGCCCCCCCTCCCCGGAGTGCTGAAGAACTACCTATTGTTTCTAAGTAAAGGACGGCTGTGATGTGTTCTATGGAGCAAATCCGTGTGTCAGAGAACTTTGTTCAGCATGAATTACAGTGCAGTTGGCTGTGAGCTCAGTGTTAATGTGTCAATAATACATATTAAATAAGGGGGCTCTAAACAGAAACACATAAAACGAGATTTTGTTTTAA
>NW_028058580.1:0-398 GCF_054177405.1 Leptonychotes weddellii
AAACCTCCCAAACCAGCCGGGTCCAGAAAGTCAGAGCAAGGCTGAGCGACTGCTTGAGGGTGAAAGAGTCCAAAAGAACAGGAACACTAAAGGCTTTGCGTCATTCTGCACAGAATCCTCTTGCCATAAAGACCATTATTAGGACCCCTGACACAGCTGAATGGGCTCTGTGGCTGTTACGTGTAGAAAATACGTATCGCGGGCGCCTGGGTGGCTCAGTTGGTTAAGCAACTGCCTTCGGCTCAGGTCATGATCCTGGAGTCCCGGGATCGAGTCCCATATCGGGCTCCTTGCTCAGCAGGGGGTCTGCTTCTCCCTCTGATCCTCCCCCCTCTCATGCTCTCTCTCTCTGTCTCATTCTCTCTCTCAAATAAATAAATAAAATCTTTAAAAAAAAA
>NW_028058581.1:0-8537 GCF_054177405.1 Leptonychotes weddellii
TGTGAATGAAGGTAGTTGTCAGGGTTAGCTGCAGGGGTGTGGGTGTTTTTCTTTATTACCTTTTTTGAGGGGGAGAGGTAGTTTTATTTTAATTTTATGGGCTCCTTTCCCCCTTTTTATGGTGATCTAATTGCATTGGTTAAAAGCAGCTAACCAGCTCTTTAGAATATGCTCTCTAGCCAAGCCTAACTTCATTTAGACGCTGTAGATGGACAAGCTTGATTGTTTGAACCAAAATGGGAACATTAAACAAACATCACAGCCCTCACTAATAACATTGTGACTTTGCTGTCAAGCGTAGAATCCTTCCTTCAAGAAAAAGCTTGTGACCATTTTGTATGGCTTGTCTGGAAACTTCTGAAAATCTTATGTTTTAGTAAAATATTTTTTGTTATTCTAAAAAAAAAAATGTACCATAGTTTATCCATTCTCAAAATCACCAAGTCAACTCTTTTCCTGAAGTTGTGAAATGTGAGAGCATTTAGCACAATGCCCTGACTTTGTAGGGAACACGAGAAACAAAAGAAGGGACGCGTCTCATCAGGGAGGAGAATCCATGTCCACTCACAGTGCTAGTGTCAGTGGCAACTTGAAGCAGTGATGCGGGGTTGCTGGAACTTGAGGAGATGGCCTCAGGGGCTCTAGGAGAGCCATAGAGAGATTGATAACATGCCTCTGATACAAGGGACGGGGAGAGTTTTGGCTGAGTATTTAGAGGAAGAGGGATCATATCTGAGCTTAGAAACTCTTCTCCTTCTTTCCTTATCCAACACTACCTATCATCCTGTACGTCTGTCACCCAATGAATCCCTCCACTTTCTCTATTCCCCAGGCAATGGTCAGGGTCCGTAAACATTTCCTAGGCACTGGGGAGGGAGCATTCTCCGGTTGTCAGATGACCAAGTCCTGGCCTGGTTCCCAGTTTGGATCACTCTACTCGGGCCCCTTGTACCAGCATTGTACCTGCCACGTTCCTGTGAGTGGACTCTGAAGAAGCCACACAGAGGGCATTGCCAAAGTAAGATTCTAACACGGCGATTCCAGAGAAAACTCAGATTAGAATGTCTGTCCTGAGAAATAGAGTGGAAGATTACCTTAACAGTTCCATGTGGTGGCCACCACTGTCGACGGCCTGAAACTAAGACATACATGAGAATAGTTGCAGAGTATAATATCCCGTGAATCCTAGCTTAATCTGTTGGCAGAATTAAAGAATTCTAATTTATTACTGGGGAAGCTTGCAATATGAGCACATTCTTTTATTTATACATGCATTCATTTTTTCCCCTCAAGAAGTCTTCTACTCCTGATAGATAATGAGCAAGTGATCACTGCTCTCGTAAATGTTGCCAGTCCGATGTACCAAACAAGTTTTTGATTAATAGGAGTTAGCCTGGGCTTGAGATGATTCAGAACTGGCAGCCAATACATAAAAGACATGAAGAGATGCTAGAACTTTAAAGAGACCGTTAGCCCAATCCCTGTATTTTACAGAGAGGGGAAGGACACTTGCTAATGCCCAGGAATTCATGGTAGGTAGGTGAAAATGCAAGCTCTTCAGTCCTTGAGCCCTAGGTCTTTTTAAAACTCCCTACAGGGCTCTTCTCTAAAAGAGGGCAAAAAAGGTAACACCCACTCAAATTCATGGCAAAGCATTTTCAAAAGCTTTGAGTCTTTGAGATGTGCTGTGCTGTGGGCATGTTGCCCACCACTGTAACATCATACCTCACTGAGTCCCCATGAGTTAGGTTTCATAATCTGCATTAATAGATGGGAAAGCAAAGGCCCTTGCACATTGGCTGGGAGCCTTTTCTTGGGACCACACTCCATTGCCTTTCTCTCTATAGATACAGATACATATATACTAAAGTGATAGACTTACATAAATAGACTGAAAATAATTCCAAACCATTCTTTCAGATTACAATGTCAGAGCTCACAATCCTACATAACTGCCAGAACGAGTCAAATCAAAAATCACTCACCAGAGGGGTGCCTGGGTGGCTCAGTTGGTTAAGTGTCTGCCTTCGGGCTCAGGTCATGATCCTGGGGTCCTGGGATTGGTCCCCGCTCTGGCTCTCTGTTCATAGGAGAGTCTGCTTCTCCCTCTGCCCCTCCCCCCTCTCTCTCAAATAAATAAAATCTTAAAAAAAAATTACTCACCAGCAGGTAACACCCAATGTATCAAGATGAAGAACAACAGAGAGCAGAATACTAGAAGATATTTGACCATTTTTCCTCCTGGTGTGTGTGTCCTTAGAATGATGCTCTGAGATATTGCCTGGGATGTTCTCCTCTAGTACAATCACTAGAGCAAGGTAATCAAGATATTAAGACCGTCCTTGGAGTGAATATCCATCTCTAGCCTTCCCACTGCAACCACAGTATGCCACATCTGGAAAGCCTATTATTTCACCCTTCCCCAAGAACAAATGTTCAGAAAAAACTAAACTTGGTTAGTCATAAAGTATAGAGCTCAGTGAGAGATCTGTGACTACTTAGAAGACAGAAGTAACCCAGAAGTTACTCTTTGGACAGAATTGTATTATTTTAGTGTGGAGGTATTTTAGATGTCTTGAAAAGGCAATCCCTTACCTAAAGATTCACCCAGATTTTCTTCCTTGAGGGGATACAAAGAAAATGATGAGGCCACTAGAGGCTTCTGGGCAACAAGACCTTCTCAACAGAGGAAGCAGGTCTGTACTTGCTCACGAAGCAGAGACTGCGTCTTTGTGGTAAGACAAAGATTGTAATATTTTAGGCATATTTGGCTGTGCTGAGAATCTTCTGAGATGGACCGCTCAACTTTCTTGGAGCATTCTGAGAGAGTACATAGGGAGAAATACCATTCCATGCTATTTCATGGGGGCCCCAAAGTTATTGCTCACTGAGCAAATCCTCCTGTGGGATTGCCTTCCCTTGTAGCAGCCTTTCTGACCCTAGAGAATGGTAGACGCACGTTCCAGGTCTGACCAAAGGACCACATTGAACTCCCCTATCTTCCTAAACCTACAAAAGTGACTGGGTCCTTCCTACGTGCTCTGGCCTTCCTCTCTGTTCGGTAGCATATGGGACTAGGCAACTGACATAAACTCTTTCCCAGACGCTACGGTGTGACATGTGATATCTGAGACACGGTAAACTCTCTAGGGGACTCCACTCCCCAGGATGGTTGGAGGTTCTTGGCACAGTGTCCAGAGCTGCCTAGCTGCCTACCCTGCCTGCTCTGGGGACAATCTAGGACATGTTTTTGCCCAGCACACCCCATCTCTTCCTGACATCGTCCCTGGCCTCCTTCTGGAATGGAGCAGCAACAGTGGAAGACACAGCTGCACGAACGCAGGACGCCAGATGCCCACGCCCCTGCCACATATGTCCCCTTGGACCCACCTCAGAAAGAAGAGAAAAGGAAGAGAGATGTAACACGCTCCTTCGTGGCTCGTGCCTCTTTTAAGGAGCAAGTACTAGGGCTGCAGGAAGGGGTAGAACAGCTATGTAGGAGAGATAAGGCACTGAGGCATCGTGTGCTGGGAGGAGCAGGCCCTGGAGGCCCCACATTCAGGGTAAATCAAAGTCAAACCTCAGCAGGAGGCATTGGGGAAGGAAGCACAGAGCGGCCTAGGAGACTTGGGCGTGGGAATGGGTCACCAGACACTGGACAGGGCAGCCCTTGGCAGGCAATCCGAAGAGGCAATGGCATGAGGAAACGTACCACAGTCAGAAAGGGCACAGCAGAAAAAGCAGAGGATGTTCCACAACAAGAGTCAGTACCTGGGGCCAGCGTGCAAGAAAGGAGGTGGGTGCTGAATGAGGCCTCCGGATACCATTTGCAGTGGGTCCAGTCTTGTTCTTGAGCTGAACCAGAGCCTTTGCTGCATTTTGACCTGGAAGATTTGTGCTCATGGCTGAGTTTCCTCCTGTTATCTGAACTTCTTGCCTCCATCTTCCTTCCTGTAAAGAACAGTTGTTCTTACACCAAGGAAGTATGTGAACTTGAGAAAATAGGTAAAATAGAAATTTAAAAAAGAAAAAGACATGAAATCTCAAAACCCAGAGATAACTGTTAAACATGTATTGAATTATATTGTTCCAATTTTTAAAAATCAAATTTTTGTAGTACTATATATTGTTTTCTGCCTTTTTCACTTAGAAATGTGCTGTGACATTTTCTTGATTTTTGAATGTAATCATACAGTACTTGAATTTAGATGCCTGGTGCCATATTCTGTCACATATATGGGTTTTTATTGTATTAATATTCTTCCACTATTGCTCAGTTAGGTTGATTCCAATTTTCATTATTATTAACAATGCTAGAATGAACAAATTTTTATTTACCTCAGTTAATTTATTTCTTATTAACTTTAATAAGTGCCTAAAAACAAACCTACTGGACACTTCCAGAAAGGACCTGAGTCATCTAGAATATTAAAGAGGAGGTTTTCACCTAATTTGTGGGCTCTGTGCTTGTAATCTAACGTGGAACATTTTGAAAATACAATGCTACCTTACAGAGTGAATCATTTGTCCCCCAACTTAGAGAGATAGAGGGACTCCATTGCGTAGAAAGCATTACAGAAGAAAAAGTAAAACATCATAGGAAAGAAATAAGGCTAAAATATCTAGAGCTTTTCCAAACTCCCCCAAATTCCAGGTGAATTAATAATATTGGGTGAGGAGAATAAGTAAGATTAAGGAATCACATCTTCCTCAGAAAATCCTTAGTCTATGACTTTCTCATCATGGATCATATCCATGGCTTAATGCTAAAAGCTATAACTTGGGGCTTTTTCCCTGGACGGCAGGCTCCTCTTCCTAGCTATGGAATGATTTGATTTGTATGTTTCATGTCACTTCAAACCAACATTTTCAAAAACCAACTCCTTACTCTATAGTCCAAAGTCGGTGCTTATCACCTTTTAGGGATACCAAAATCCTCCGCAAGATTTAACCTACAGCTCCGCTGTTTTCCTGCAGAAAGGAAAGTTTCAGCTCCACTGCCCAATTTACAGAGCTTTCTTGTCTAGCCCATTCTGTGAACAATTTATATTCGCAGCAGAGCACTGAGCTGCCTTCCTTTACGCCCCAACAGCTGTCCTTCCCTCACAGAAGAGCCAAGACACAGATGTCAGTCCAACCCCAGGCTATCGGATAAAGTCTTTTTCTTCTCAAGGATTTTATAGACGCCATAGGGTGGCACTAGCCACACTAGGATAATCTCCTGCTCTGGTCTCGAGCACCGATTTGAGTAACAGAATTCCTGACCTGTTCTCCTGACTGACCAAGATGGCCTTAATGGCCTGCAAGTTCCCCTCAGCTTGACAAAAATACAGACAGGCTTCTACCTGACTCCGGGCCCCTGACCTCCCTTATCTTAGAACATTTACTTTAGAAATGTTGTAACTGTAAATTCTTTCTCTGTTGCCTTGAGACGTAATTCTCTTTGGAAACCCCTCACCAGTTTTACAACCCAGAAGTCTTTCTCCAGGACCTGGGAGGTATCCCTTTGAAATTTAGCCACCAGGAAAGACCTTGCAGGCTATCTCCTAGTCTCTGTGGAAGAGCAGGAGCCTAACTTTTCTTGGACACCTTGCTCTAAGTTGCAAAACTACCTCCTGTCATAAAGATACAAGTTTATATTCCCTTAGATAAAGCCAAGTTTGTATTTCCTTAGATAAAGCCATAGGCCAAATGGCCTATGATTTTCCTTTCACCTCCTCCAGTACTTTCTCACTAGCTCACCCAGACCTTAAAAACCTTCCTCCTTTTTTTCCAGCAGCATTAAGTTCATTCTGAGCCCTGGCTTCTCTTAACCAATAGCATTGGGTAAGTCTTCTTTGCCTATTTAATCTTACCTGATGTAATTTTCATTTTGACAGGAGCATCCCACATACCCAATAAGACAAGTTTTCTTGTCTCTTTTCTTTGGACAGAATCACTGTTTTGTTGCTATTTCCTTTACTTCTTTTTAACACCAACACTCAACCTAGTATAATTCAAGTGTCAGCCTTCCTACCTTGTGGACGTGCAATTCTAGCATAAAATGGAAGCTCTTACTTCTTGCTAACCCTACTTCTTTCCTTAATTGCCCATTTGTTTACTCCTCTCTAGCATTCAGAGGTCCTCCCTGCACTATGCACTCACTGGTCTGCTGGTCCCTGTTGGTAACTTCTGGCTGCTACTCCCAGTCCCCTAGGATTCACCAAGAGGTAGAATTGAGACAAGTCACCCTTCCCTTTTACTGTCCTCATCCTTTGTTCTCCCTAAAACTTCCACCCCTGGCTGTACAGATGTACATGAATTTGTTTACTAAAAGCGTGGAGAAAGGGAAATCTTTAAAGGGAATTACCGAGAAGGGGGAGAAGGTAAAAAGCTGGTAAGATAGAGACAAGTTTCTTCAAAGAGGAGAAGGAAAATAAGAAATCCCTAAGATGAGGCCCTGACGGTGAGCTCACCCAGTGTCTGATCTGATTCCTCTTCCCTCAGGCTTCCATCTCTTTTCAAAGACTGATTTGCTTTTCTCCGTTTCACTTCGGGGCGGCAAATCCTGCCCACAATCTCTTATGGGATGTGTGGAGGAGAAGCTCTGACCATCTAAATCGTGAGGACCCAGGTTAAGTGTGGGTGCTTTGAGTCAACTCTCCTTTGCAATGTTCTCTGATCAGTGTGAGTTGAAGACATCCCACTTTCTTTTCAGGGTTGCACCTGACACACAGCTATGAGCACATATACACAGACACACACTTCTGCTCGCCAAAATTAAGCATTAAGTCTCAGATGGTACAGTACAAGTTCTCAAATTCTATATTGTGACCCTTTAGTAGGTTGTGAAATTTATTTTGTTACCACCATTATTTTAAAATATAGTAAAATGGAGTGAATAGAGTAGAATAACATAAAAATTACAGCACAACTTCAATAGTGTGTGTGTTTCTAGGTGGTGAGGTAGAATACAATTTTTTTTTTTCACTGCGAGTCACAGTCAATGAAGTTTCAAAACCCCTAGAATAAACCTACAGGTAAGGAAACAAATATTTGCTATCTGTAAGCTGTGTACCTCTTGCAAGGAGAAAATAAGTTTTTATGCATGTTTTCAGCCAAAAGCCTGATATAGTGCTTTGCTCTTAGCAATTCAACAAGCATTTCTTATGTCCCAACTTGGAACCCTTCTGGCCTCCCTTTCATAGTTACTGGAACATCAGAGGCACGTTATAAGCTTATGTTTCTTGAAGGACTGAATGAAAACTTCCTCTAGTTGCAACATACCATACTACCCCCAGAATCAATCTAACTTGTACCAACATTTGAAAATAGTAAAGTGTTGTGGTAAGTGTTTCAAATGACACATTGATGTTATGAATAGCCTAAGCCCTCAGATGTTGAATAGTCTAGTGGGGTTGGCAGAGAGGAAAAAAGCAGATGAGAAATCGTAATTCAAAATGTGCCAGGAAAATGGGTTTTCAAATCAAGTACTAGCATTATTAATGCTGGATAAATGTATTTATACTTGTTTTAAGGCATAGGATATGCTCCATCTTGATAATTTCTTCCCCTAATATTGATATATAGCAATATAAATTTTACCCTAAGCACTGCATTAGGAGGATTCCACAAATTATATTACTCTCTTCTTTTCATTCAACTCAAAATACTTTTAGTTTCTCATTTGATTTCTTCTTTGACTCAGGGTTTATTTATTGCTGTGATATATGCTTTCCAAATATTGGAGATTTTCCAGAGATTTTTTTTTTTTGCTTTGTTTTCTTATTCAATTCAGTTATGGTCAGAGGACACATGCCATGTGACTTGAATTCTTTTAAATTTACTGATACTTGTTTTATGGCCAAGAAATTGGTCTATCTTGGTAAATATTTCATGTGTACTTGAGAAGAATGTTTACACTGCTGTTGTGTGCGTGGAGGGGGCTGTTCTCAGGTCATGTGGTTGATAGTATCACTCAACTCTGCCACCCGATTGCTAATATTCTTGTTTTATTAATTTTTGAGAGATGGATATTGAAATCTCTGATTATGGTCATGGATTTGTTTATTTTTCCTTACACTTGGATTCATTTTTGATTTGTGAATCTTGAAGTTCTGTTATGAGGTTCATAAACATTTAAGACTTTTATATCTCCTTAATTAATTGAAAACTTTATCATTATAAAATGAATTCTCATCCTTTCAATTAGTCTTTGCTCTAAAATCTATTTTGCTCTTATTAACATTGCCATTCCAGCTTTCTTTTGACTAATGTTAACATGGTAAATCTTATTTTATCCTTTTAATTTTATTTTATTTGTGCTTTTACTTACTTATTTACTTACTTACTTGATATTTTATTTTATTATTATTATTTTGTTTTATTTTATTTTGTTATGTTAGTCACCATAGAATACATCATTAGTTTTTGATGTAGTGATCCATGATTTATTGTTAATATTTTATTTTTAAGTAATCTCTACACCCAACATGGGGTTTGAACTCACAACCCTGAGATGAACAGTTGTATGCTCTACTGACTGAGCCAGCTGGGTG
>NW_028058582.1:0-398 GCF_054177405.1 Leptonychotes weddellii
CCGGGAGGAGTGGCGCAGGAGCACAGTGCAGGGATCTGCTGGGTTTGGAGACTCCACACGGGGTCGGGTGCCAGATAGAAACGGTCGGTCACAGGCCGGGTGAGCACGGAGTGTGGCCGGAGACCAGGGAGCCGGGAGTGATTGACTGCTTTTCTCTGGGGGCGCACTGAGGAGCGGGGCCCCGAGTTCTCGGCTCCTCCAGGGCGGAGATTGGGAGGCCGCCATTTTCACTCTCATCCTCCAAAGCTGTACGGAAAGCTTGCAGGGAACAAAAGCTCCCGAGAGCAAACCCCAGCAGATTACTAACTCTGCCTCCAGCAAAGACATTTGAGAACCACGGCAACAGGCCCCTCCCCCAGAAGATCAGCAAGAACAGCCAGCCAAGACCAAGTTTACCG
>NW_028058583.1:0-398 GCF_054177405.1 Leptonychotes weddellii
GGGAATATGTCTAGAAGAACTTGGGTAAGATTATTCAAGGATGATGTGTACAATCAGAAGTAGTGGTCAAAAGAGTATTCTGGGAAGTTTATGCATTTGAGGACATCCATAGGAAGAAGATCCTGAAAAGAATATGAAAAAAGAGTCTGCTCAGAACTAAAAGCAGATCACCAAGAGAAACTACTCTCAGAATTCAAGAAAGGAGGGCGCCTGGGTGGCTCAGTTGGTTAAGCGACTGCCTTCGGCTCAGGTCATGATCCTGGAGTCCCGGGATCGAGTCCCGCATCGGGCTCCTTGCTCCGCAGGGAGCCTGCTTCTCCCTCTGACCCTCCCCCCTCTCATGTGCTCTCTGTCTCTCTCATTCTCTCTGTCTCAGATAAATAAATAAAATCTTTAAA
>NW_028058584.1:0-398 GCF_054177405.1 Leptonychotes weddellii
CTAAAGACAAAAACTAAAACTGTTTTGTTCTGACATAAGAAAAAGCAATGGAAAGCACTTAGTCCACTGCCTGCTACATGGTCGGCAGTCAGTGATGACAGTTCCCGAGCTCACTGACCCAAACATAGGTTCTAACACCCTTCAAAGGGCATCCACTGAAAATTCTCTGGGTTAAATGTCCATATTAGCAAGACACTGATTTTTTTTTTTTTTTAAAGATTTTATTTATTCATTTGACAGAGAGAGACACAGCGAGAGCGGGAACACAAGCAGGGGGAGTGGGAGAGGGAGAAGCAGGCTTCCCGCTGAGCAGGGAGCCCGACGTGGGGCTCGATCCCAGGACCCTGGGATCATGACCTGAGCCGAAGGCAGACGCTTAACGACTGAGCCACCCAGGC
>NW_028058585.1:0-398 GCF_054177405.1 Leptonychotes weddellii
GGGCGCCTGGGTGGCTCAGTTGGTTAAGCGACTGCCTTCGGCTCAGGTCATGATCCTGGAGTCCCGGGATCGAGTCCCACATCGGGCTCCCTGCTCGGCAGGGAGTCTGCTTCTCCCTCTGACCCTCCTCCCTCTCATGCTCTCTGTCTCTCATTCTCTCTCTCTCAAATAAATAAATAAAATCTTAAAAAAAAAAAAGAAGAGTCGGACGCTTAACTGACTGAGCCATCCAGGTGCCCCAGTTGATCAAAACATTAATCACATTTAAAAAACACTCCCACAGAAGCTCCCAGAATATTGTTTCAAGTATCTGTACACTCTGTTACCCAGTCAAGTTGACACATAAAATTAACCACCATACCCACTTTACAGATACTCTAAGTAACTTATCCAGACCA
>NW_028058586.1:0-398 GCF_054177405.1 Leptonychotes weddellii
TTAGTTACAGGAACCAATGAAGTCACTTTTCTATATGTTATTTTCAGTTAAATTTCTATCACTTCCCACTAAAATAACTTTAGATGATAAAGTGAACAATAGTGGAGTGTAGTGGGGATTAAATATGAATGCTGAAAATAATGAAAAAAATATAGGATCAATTAGGAGAGGGAGAATATGGGTAGAAAGAATAAATACAGGGCGCCTGGGTGGCTCAGTTGGTTAAGCGACTGCCTTCAGCTCAGGTCATGATCCTGGAGTCCCAGGATCGAGTCCCGCATCGGGCTCCCTGCTCGGCAGGGAGCCTGCTTCTCCCTCTGACCCTCCCCCCTCTCATGTGCTCTCTGTCTCTCTCATTCTCTCTGTCTCAAATAAATAAATAAAATCTTTAAAAAAAA
>NW_028058587.1:0-398 GCF_054177405.1 Leptonychotes weddellii
GAATTTAGGAGCCTACATTTCAACACACATCCCAGGTGATGAGTAGCAACAGTGAAGTTTGAAAGCCACTAAATATATGACAGACCCCTATTCCTTTTTTTTTAAGATTTTATTTGAGAGAGAGATAGCGAGAGAGAGCACAAGCAGAGGGAGAGAGAGAAGCAGACTCCTCACCGAGCAGGGAGTCAACATGGTGGGGCTCGAACCTATGACCCCAGGATCACGACCCGAGCTGAAGACAGACGCTTAACCGACTGAGCCACCCAGGCGCCCTGTGACTGACCCCTATTCCTATGGTAGAAGCACATACATTTCTTTTTTTTTTTTATTCTTATGTTAATCCCCATACATTACATCATTAGTTTTAGATAAAGTGTTCCATGATTCATTGTTTGTGC
>NW_028058588.1:0-398 GCF_054177405.1 Leptonychotes weddellii
GAGGGACTAAGGAAGTACTGAGTGTTCCCAAGACTGGTGGAACACAATGCCTGCTCAAGGCGCTTCTGGCCTCCTCGGGGCAGACTGGGAACAAGCGGGGCCAGGTAAGCAAGGATCTTTAAGGATCTTTAGGATCTAAGCAGAGAAGAAATTACGGTGCTCCTCCTCATAGATAACTCTAAATAAAAACATGACACATTGACACCCAAGGCTTACAAGTACACTGAAATGGACAGAGGTTCTCTGTAGCTTTTCTGATGTTGAAGTAAGTTCATGGGAGCTGACCTCTTCTGCTCGCACCGCCCACCCCCCCCCACCCCAGCCACCGGCAGCCCTGCTATTCAGCCATCCACGTACCGGAGAAGTCAACACTGATGCTAAGTGCTCTAGAGAGCCCC
>NW_028058589.1:0-398 GCF_054177405.1 Leptonychotes weddellii
GACCTGAGCCGAAGGCAGTCGCTTAACCAACTGAGCCACCCAGGTGCCCCTATATATATTTATTTTATTTTTTATTTTTATATATATATAATACTCTGTATTTGTATACACACACACACACATATATATACACTTGCTGTTGTATGTATCACCATCCAGGTGATGCTGACACTGTGTATCCCACACTGGAGCAGGGAGACTGCAGGCCCAAAGACACATGCATTTTACTGCTGGATAGAGGGGATCGCATTAGCAGGTTATGCTTTTGTCGACTTCTTTATTTACATCAACATTTAACTAAAAACAATCCTGTGGAATGCCTTCTCTGAAGATGGATCAAATTTTCCAACTGAAACCCTGCACATTGCACATAAAACAAATATTTAGGAAACATCTGA
>NW_028058590.1:0-398 GCF_054177405.1 Leptonychotes weddellii
CAGGTACTCTCAAGGCAAAGTCACTTCTCAGCCATTATTGCTCCGGCAAAGACATAGAGGACCAATGTTACAAACTAGGATGAAGATCTGGCTTCCCTGGGGACCATTTCAGGAATGCTATTTGATAGAAAATTTACCTTTCTTAATGCCTTTCCTTTGTCTTTGATTCTTTGGATTGAAGTGGAGAATTGGTATCATTAAGAAGAAAATAAAATAGACAGCTTCCATTGAAATGTTTCTCTCACAGAAAAGTGCTGGGAACTAATAAAAACTATCCCAGTTTAGGTTAAATATTAGGGTATGAGCCCCCCATTAATAGAAGTTTTATCTCATCTATTCTAGTTTCCCCAGTACCTAATTCAGGGGTGTTTTATAAATGGTCATTATTGAAAGAACAC
>NW_028058591.1:0-398 GCF_054177405.1 Leptonychotes weddellii
ATGCCAATTAAGGGCCCATTTTTGGTATCCTCATCAATATGTGAATTAAATCTTTCTTTAACAAAAGCCCAGCTGCTCCTCCTTCAAAACAACACAAATAATAATAATAAAACCTACATGTATTGTTCAGAGCAGCCAAACTCAAATCTATTCCTATGCTGAAATTCCTCAAGGTAGTTACTATTTCAGAGAAAAAAAATTCTTTTTTTTTTTTTTTTAAAGATTTTTATTTATTTATTTGACAGAGAGAGAGATAGCGAGAGCAGGAACACAAGCAGGGGGAGTGGGAGAGGGAGAAGCAGGCTTCCTGCCGAGCAGGGAGCCCGATGTGGGACTCGATCCCAGGACCCTGGGATCATGACCTGAGCCGAAGGCAGACGCTTAACGACTGAGCCACC
>NW_028058592.1:0-8536 GCF_054177405.1 Leptonychotes weddellii
AAAAGAAAAAAGAAAAAAAAAGGGAGAGAATGTGATCAGGCAGGGGAGTAGAAAAAAACCATATACTAGAGATTTAGGGTATATTCTGATCTGTTAGAAGAAACTATCTCAAAATTTTAAAGAGAGAACAACTTATATATATATATGCCAAAAATACGGGTAACTACTATGAAGGGATAGAATATGACTCTAAAAATGAAAAATAAAAATGTTTTTTTAAAAAAGGGATTGATAAGATGTTGGTTGAAAAAGGGAAAAAGAAAAATTCAAAAAAAGAAAAGACAGTTAAAAAAAAATAACTTTGAAAGACTAAAGAATCATGGTAAAAAAGCCATGAATTCTATGTGTAGTATTCCCCTAGCGCTGGAGTTCTGCCGTTCTCATTGATCGGTAAACTTGTCTTGGCTGGCTGTTCTCGCTGATTTCTGGGGGAGGGGCCTGTTGCCATGGTTTCCAAATGTCTTTGTCGGAGGCGGAATTGCCCCGACCTTCCCCGGTCCGGGCTAAGTAATCTGCTCGGGTTGCTCTCCAGAGCTTTTTTTCCCTGTGAGCTTTCCGTACAGCTTTGGAGGCGGAGAGTGAAAATGGCAGCCTCCCAATCTCCACCTCGGAGGAGCTGAGAACTCAGGCCCTGCTCCTCAGTGAGCCCCCAGAGAAAAGCAGTCAGTCACTCCCGGCTCCCCGGTCTCCGGCCGCACTCCGTGCTCACCCGGCCTGTGACCGTGTCTTTCTATCTCTGGCACCCGACCCCGGGTGGAGTCTCCAAGCCCAGCAGATCCCTGAGGTGCACTCCTGCACCGCTCCTCCCAGGGGAGGAAGGGGAGTCTCCCAGGATCTGCCGCTTATTTGGTCTCTGCTCGAGGAGCAGGGGCCTGACTGTGCCGCGGATCACGGTTTATGGCAACCCCGAGCTAAGAGCCTGTGCCTGGGCTCTGCCTCTGCAGCCGGCTTCCCTGTGCTGTTACCTGGGAGCTCTGCCACACTCAGGCACCCCCGGTCTTTCTGTGACCCCAAGGGTCCTGAGACCACACTGTCCCACAAGGGTTCCACCCCCCACTTAGCCACCGGAGTGACATCCCTCAGCGGAGCAGACTTTTAAAAGGTCTAATTTTGTGCTCCATGGCTCTATCACTTGCCAGAAGTGGCGGACAGAGGCCCCTCCCCTGCCGTCTATCCTCCCGAATATCGCCTCGGATTCACTTCTCTGCACGTCCTACCTTCCAGAAAGTGGTTGCTTTTCTGTTCAGAGAGTTGTTGCTATTCTTTTCTTCGATCTCTTGTTGAGTTTGTAGGTGTTCAGAATGGTTTGATCCCTATCCAGCTGAATTCCTGAGAGGAGACGAAATCCAGGTCTCCTACTCCTCTGCCATCTTGCTCCGCCCCCAATTCTTCAGCTCTTCTAATCCTCCAGGGCTTCATATGTAAAAGGAGTCACTAAAATTATTTTTCTCATAGGATTTTGGTGAGGACACATTCCCTAGTTTATAATAACTCAATAAATGATAGCCATTATAGCTGCTTAGAAAGCACAATTCCTTTAATACATTATTTATCAAGGATACTGTGGAGATTTCTCACTGGCTGAGACTAGTCTGGATGATTTTTTTAAAAAAAGATTTTATTGGGGCGCCTGGGTGGCTCAGTCAGTTAAGCATCTGCCTTTGGCTCAGGTCGTGATCCCAGGGTCCTGGGATTGAGCCCTGCATCAGGCTCCTTGCTCAGTGGGGCGTCTGCTTCTCCCTCTCCCTCTGCCCTTCCCCCACCACCAACTAGTGCTCACTCTCTCTCATGCTGTCTCTCTCTCTCAAATAAATAAATAAATAGAATCTTTAAAAATATTGATTTATTTTAGAGAGAGAGAGAGAGAGCATGTGTATGCACACATGCAAGCAGTGGCAGGGGGGAGGGACAGAGGGGGAGGGGGAGGGAGAGGGAATCTCAAACAGACTCCCTGCTGAGCATAGAGCTTAATATGGGGCTCAATCTCATGACCTCGAGATCCTGACTTGAGCCAAAACCAAGAGTTGGAGGCTTAACAAACTGAGCCATCCAGGTGCCCCATCTGGATGATTTTTAATTTCCCTTATAATTCAAGGTTTTCTGGATCTTTGGCCCACTCTACCCTTAAATTTCTATTATAGTCATGAAAGAATAGTGTTTAGTCTACAAATCCTTAGGAATTGGTTAAAATAACCCTTGACTCATCTCTTAAAGGCCACAGCATGGTAATGAGATAAGCGATGGGCCTTCTGCCTGCTGCCAACGTTCACTGGATGCTGACCAGAGACACAGATGAAGGACTTTGTGACTTGGTGGTGATGTTTCCAAGGCCTTATGTCGAGCAGTCCTCTCTTCTGTGGTGATTGTTATTTATAGCCTTAATTTCTGGAGCATGTAAGTAAGTCACCTCAAAGGAACTTATCAAAGAAAAGCAAGGAGCTACAAGGAGATGCTTATTTCCCTTATATGATTATGACTTCAAATACAATCACACTGAAAATTATACACTGAAGTATATCTTGATTACATTTCTGACTTATGAGTTAACAGTCCCTAAAAATGAGAAATAACACTTCTATAGTACTCATAGGTCTTAAGTGCTTTATCCAAAATGCCTCATATCCTTCTTTCATCTATCCAGAGAGCTGAACTTTTTCTGAAAAAAAGAAAAAAAAAAGGATCAGAGCAATATCTTGATTCAACTATAGCAAAATTAGAGTCTCTGATCTGGAAGTTCCTTCCAAAGTGTCTTCCCCATTTTTTTTTTCTTTCACAGAGGAGAAGATGGTGGTGTGCCATCAAGGGAAGGAGAAGGGAGAGAGAGACTCTCAAAGTGTCCTTTCTTAATTATCTGCATGCACAGAGTTTTCCTTCATTGGAGGATAAATCTTGATATGATCAGGATTTGGGACACTTTTCCTAGTGTTTGAGGATCAAGGTTGATGGTCAAGTCTAATGGTTGGAGATGAAGGGAACTATGTCACATATAAGATAGGAGGAACTAATCTAACTACTTTCCCAATCTTTTCAACCCCCAAACAGACAAACAAATAAATTAGTAATTGGGCATAGTCCCAGACCCTTCTTAGTTCTTTCAAGAGAACATGGTAAATGAAGCTGAAGCTTGATTTGAAAATTTCAGATTATTTAACAAGCATGATTAGGTGGAAATATTTGAAATAATTTATCTTCTGTGGCAGTTCAGGGTATATAGACAGAGCTGTGGTTGGATAGCTAAGTATTCTGCTTCATAAACACTACATACATAGAATTCATTTATTTATGACATCATAGGTGATTAATGGAGATAAACAACAGTGAGGTGCTTGCCAATAACTTTGAAAAATGGAAATAAAGCTGTCATCAGAAATAACCTGCTATCATAGATAAAACATGTAGTGCCAGTTTACTGGTTAGAATAGGCCAGATTTCACTATCGTGAAAAACAGCTTAAAGATCTCCATAGTGAAACAATAAGAGGCTTTTATTTATTTATTTCTTGTTCATGATATGTGTTCTTCACAAGTTCTCTGAGGGCCTGTGTTTCATATTTTCTTCTTCTTGGGACCTAGAGCAGATCTTATTTGGAGCTATAGTTGGGTATCTTGGAAGATAAAGGGAACTCAGGAGAGTTTACACTGGCATTTAAATGTTCCAATCTACAAGTGACACATGACTCTTCCACTTGAAATTTATTGGTCAGAACTAGTTATATGATCTCCCCAAATTCAAGGAGACTATGAAGGGCGTGTGCTCAGAAGGGGTCATTATAATGACTACTAGCCCATCTTCAAGAAAATGATTGGCTCACAGGCCAATATGACTATTGACTGTAACCACATTGAAAAAGTTAATGTACATGAAGAATATGTCAATTAGATTGTACATGAAAGTCAGCTGCCTTAGTAACATAGAAGCAGAGCCCTGGATTTTGATATTGCCAATGGGTTATTCAAACTCTTTCTGGAAAAGAGGGGTTTAGATAGACAGATGCAAGCCTTTGGTTCTTCTGACAGGTAGATCCCTGCTGTAGAAATGGAAGCATTAGTTTAGCAAAGCCTTAAGTCCATTCAGTATTTGATTCTTTCAGTTTCCCTTAATCTCATTTTATGAGATCCATGAAGCTTTTCTACAAAGAAAGGGATAATCAGGTGGATGCACACATCTAGTTCACTCAGTGTAGTTTTATTTTAAATTAATACTTTGATATTCTGGCTTTATAAATTGTTTTCTTGTGAGCTTCATTAGCTTAACTCAACTTCTTAAGTTAAATCAACTCCAGGACACTGAAGAGGTAGAATTTCTGAGCCAATGCAGCTGAAAGTCAGGCACTGAACTATAGACAATTCACCAGAGGAAGGGGCTTGTTTTGTTCTGTTGTATTTTTTTGTCAGGGAAGTTGGCTGGCTTATCCTGTGTGACAGGTTTGGTATTTTGTCAGGGAAGTTGGCTGCTTTACCTTGTGTGACAAGTGGCCTCCCTTAACATTGTCAAAATCTCTTTCTATGTAGTCCTTGCCAATATTTATTTAACTATATCAGGAACACATCTGTAGCCCATATTTTAAATTGATGATAACCAAGTGAAAATCAGATAATTTGTAGGAAAACTCTTAGGCAAAACCACCTAATAAAATACAAAGCAGCACAGGAAATGTCCTAAGATAATGTTCTAGTAACCACAACTACCATTATTATTTAGTACTTCCAACCATAATTCGAGACTTATGGAAATGCTCTCTCTAGTGGTGTGTTTGAATTTAAAGGAATGTTTCAGCTGCAGTATTCTGGGCAATAATGCACAGGATGTAACATTTTAATTTGGGCACCATTTCAAGTAACTGAGGGACAGAATGGGAGCTGAACCCTCATTTCACCCTGTGCTCCTCACTTCTTTTAATTCATCAGCCAGGGGAAGCAGTGCAAAGTGATAACAATAACTAATAAGTGATAATTCAGTGGGGTTCTCTATATTCTTTTATGAAGGAAATCATAAAGTATGCGTTTCCATACGTGGCTCTCTTTAAGTATGTTTTCTATCAAATTTGCAGTCCAGCATATTCATTTTGTGAGTCAGTATCTTTACATTATCATATAAATGACCATACAAGCCAGAGAGAACTAATACTCTGTGGTACTTTCTGTCTCACTAATGACATACCTGTTTTATATGGCAGCTTGGCTTGGCTATAGTTTCAAGTTATTTAATTTAGCACTAATTTAGGTGGTGTTATGAAGGTATTTTGTAAATGTGGTTAACATCTACAATCAGTTGATTTTAAAGATTATCTTTGATAATCTGGTGGGCTTCATCTAATCAGTTAGAAGACTTTAAGAACAAAACTGAGATTTCCCTGAAATCTAGAAGAAATTCTGCCTGTAGGCCACAGCACAGTGTCAGGATATATATATCTTATTGGTTGTTTCTCTGCTAGAACCCTTATGATGCTTTGCCTTTTTTTTTTTTTGTCCTGGGCAGTGCACAGTCGCTGTCACAACTCCTACAAATGTGAAAGTGGCTTCAGAATTAGTGATAGGTAATGGAAGAATTTTGAGAGGCATGATAGAAAAAGCCCAGACTGCCTTGAAGGGACTGTTGGTAGAAAGACAGAAGTTAAACGTGTTTCTGGTGAGATCTCCGAAGGAAATGAGGCACATATTTGAAACTAGAGGAAAAACAGTTGTTTTTATCAAGTGGCAGAGAACTTGGATGGACTGCGTTCCACTGTTGGTTGGAAAGCAGAACTTGTAAATGATGAACTTGGATATTTTGTGAGATTTCCAAGCAAAGTATAAAAGGTGGAGCTTGTTTTTTCCTTGTTGCTTATAGTCAAATGAGAGAAGAATAAGAAATTGAGAGAAAAAATGTTAAACAAAAAAGAACGAGCATTTGATGATTTGAGAGGTTCTCAAACTATCCAGATTGTGAAGGATGCTAAAATTAGGAAATTCACTGTTGAGGAAAAATATTCTGAAGAGAAGTCCAAGGGTATTGCTGGACAACCTTTTGCTGAAGAGATTAGATATGTGGCTTGGATCCAATTAGCCATCTCAGAAGAATTCTGGGATCGAGATGGGGTTATTCAGGGAGAATCTTGTTTAATGAATGGATCCCCTTGACATACATGGGAGGACCATGAGGTTTTTGGGAATGCCAACAGAAACACTTCCAGGTTGGACTGGAAAGGAACAGTAACTGAACAGAATTAAAGAAAAAAAAAGGTTGTCAGCTTTCCATAATTCAATAAATAGGAAATGAGCTACAAGACTGCAAATGTGTGCTACTCTTCAAGGAGCAGGAAGAATGGCTTGGAGTATGGAGATGCAGGCCCAGGAGCTGAGGGTACAGGAGCAGATGCTGGGGACACAGTGGACGATGGGGCTACTGTGGAGGGGCAGGAGGTGATGGAGCTAGCTGTGTGCCCAGAGGCAGAAGCCATGAGCCACAGAGGACAATTTGCAAGTCTTGAAACCTAAAGGAATTTTCCTTGTTGGGTTTTGAACTCTGCTGGGGCCAGTGATTCCTTAATTCCTTCCAGTTTCTCCCTTTTGGAGAGAGAATGCCTACCTTACAGCTGTACCACTATTGTATTTTGGAAGTAGATAATTTGTCTTCTAGTTCACAAGTCCACAGATGGAGAAGAATTTTGCTATAGGATGCATTGGTCCTGGAATCTCAATCATACCTGACTCAGATGATTTAGGTGATGAAACCGGGGACCTTTTGAACTGATAATATTTATAGAAGACCTTGGACTTAGTTGATGTTTTCATGAGTTGTCTTAACTTTGGGGATGTGGGGATGGAGGGAATATACTTTTCACAGGGAATGGACACAAAGTCAGAGGCCAGAGTGCAGAATGTGGTGGGTTGAATAGAGGACCTTCAAAATTATGTCCATCCAGAACCTCAGAATGTGACCTTATTTGGAATAAAGGTATTTGAAGATATAATTAAGGTAAGAATCTTGAGAGGAGCTCATCCTGGATTAGGATGAAACTTAAATCCAATGATGAGTATCCTCATAAGAGACAGAAAAGAAGAGACACAGAGACACAGGGGAGAAGTTTACATGAAGCTGGAATTAGAGAATGAAATGTTGCTGCCACAAGCCAAGGAATGCCAGGAGCCTCCAACATGCTGGAAGGACAAGAAAGGATTTTTCACTAGAGAGCATGGCCCTGCTGGCACCTTGGTTTCCAACCTCTGATCTCCAAACCTGGGAGAGAATATATTTCTGTTGTTTTAAGCCACCAGATTTGTGGTAATTTGTTAGGATAGTCCTAAAAAACTAATACATAGCCTTATATCACTTATTTATAATTTGTGTTATTTATAAACACAAATTAGCATTTATTATGTGACTGCTCTTTGTGAAAGGCACTGACCTAGGTGCTGGGGATATAACAGTGAGCAAAATACATTTGTAAAATATACCAGAAAAACAAAATAAAGTCATTACCACATGACATGATAAGTTCTATGATAAGGATAAGCCCAAGAAGCTACAGATATGCAGAGCCAGGGTACCCAACCCACTCTAGGGTATTTAGGGAAAACCTCTGAGAATGTTAGGAGTTAGTTGAGGAAGAGGATGGAGTGAAAAAAAGAGCATGTACAAAATCCCAGAAGCAAGAGAATATAGGAAGTTTATTCAAGAGACTGTGAATGGTTCTTCACAGGGTAAGAACCTTGCCTACCCAAGCAAAAAAGCAGGGGCTGCCAATAGCAGCTACCGCAGTCCCCAGTGACCTGCTTTGCAGACAAACCCAGGTGATTTCATTTCTAAAGAAACCAAGGACTAGCACAGCCGCAGCGGACCCCTGCAGATTTTGCCAGCTTTCATCCCATAGGCACTTGTGGATAGCAGGGCCCCCCACAGCTGCTTGTGGGGCTTGTCTTTTGTCACTGACCTGCATGACTTCACTCATCTGTAACTAGCTTTTCCAGCTCTGCACCTGCATGCTCCCAGCCTGACCTCTGTCGATGGCTTTCACTGCCATGCGCCCATGACAAAACCCAGCAGCCACGGCAGTACACACCAAATCCAGGGCTCCTGCAGTTACCAGTGTGCCTGCCGTTGGCCCTGGCCCTTGCTGCCTGCCCTGGCCCCATCACTACATGTGTCTGCAGATGGCCTCTGTTACCACAGAGGCACCTACAGCTGGCACCTGCAGCCACATTTGTGCACACCACCAGCTCTGGCCATCACTGTTGCCTGCTGTGGTTTCTGGCCACTGAACCTGGAGGCACCACTGAGGACCCCACCAGCCCCTTTAGCCACTGCAGACTCACCACTGTGCTGGCTAAGGATCACATGCTTATTAATATAGAAAAAAAATGGCTGGGAATGTCCCAAATCTGGGGAGATATTTGAATATTCAAGTTCATAAAGATCATAGGTCACCACAGAAAATAATCTTAAAAGACATCTCTAAGACACAGGGCTGAAAGAAAAAATTTGCCAACCAAGAATACTTTACCTGGCAAGGCTGTCTTTCAGGGGAGGGCAATGAACCTCCACTTTTTTTTTTTTT
>NW_028058593.1:0-398 GCF_054177405.1 Leptonychotes weddellii
GTTGGTTAAGTGACTGCCTTCGGCTCAGGTCATGATCCTGGAGTCCCTGGATCGAGTCCCGCATCGGGCTCCCTGCTCGGCAGGGAGTCTGCTTCTCCCTCTGACCCTCCTCCCTCTCATGTGCTCTCTGTCTCTCATTCTCTCTCTCTCAAATAAATAAATAAAATCTTTAAAAAAAAAAAATAAATAAATAAATAAATAAAATAAAGAATATAGCCAGACACAAAAGGACAAATATTTTGATTCCACTCATGAAGTTCCTAGGGCAGTCAAATTCACAGGGACAGAAAGTAGAATGGTGGTTGCTAGGGGCTGAGGGAATGGGAAATGGGCAGTTAATGTTTAATGGTTTGGAGTTTTAGTTTGGGAAGATGGAAACATTCTAGAGATGGATGAGA
>NW_028058594.1:0-398 GCF_054177405.1 Leptonychotes weddellii
CCCAGAGCAACAAGAAATTTGAGTCACCCTGCATGCGCATTCCCAGCTGAGGTCAAACAAAGCGACTTTTTGCCTTCCTGTTTCAGCTCTCATATTGTAAATAATCCTTTTTGCCATCTTATGGAGTGCTGTGTTTTTCACATTCTTGTGGGGTTTTTTGTTGGTGGTGATTTCACTGTTTAAAGCGCCCCCCCTCCCTGGAGTGCTGAAGAACTACCTATTGTTTCTAAGTAAAGGACGGCTGTGATGTGTTCTATGGAGCAAATCCGTGTGTCAGAGAACTTTGTTCAGCATGAATTACAGTGCAGTTGGCTGTGAGCTCAGTGTTAATGTGTCAATAATACATATTAAATAAGGGGGCTCTAAACAGAAACACATAAAACGAGATTTTGTTTTAA
>NW_028058595.1:0-398 GCF_054177405.1 Leptonychotes weddellii
GGCTTTGTTGAGATATAATTCACATATTGTATATCTCATCCATTTAGAAGTGTACAGTTCAGGGGACCTTGCTGGCTCAGTCAGAAGATCATGCAACTGTTGATCTTTGTGTGTAGTAGGTTTGAGTCCCATGTTGGGTATAAAGATTACTTAAAATCCAAAATGAATGAATGAAATGAAATCTTTTTTTTTTTTTTTTTTAAAGATTTTATTTATTTATTTGACAGAGACAGAGATAGCGAGAGCAGGAACACAAGCAGGGGGAGTGGGAGAGGGAGAGGCAGGCTTCCTGCTGAGCCGGGAGCCCGATGTGGGACTGGATCCCAGGACCCTGGGATCATGACCTGAGCCGAAGGCAGTCGCTTAACCAACTGAGCCACCCAGGCGCCCTGAAATGA
>NW_028058596.1:0-398 GCF_054177405.1 Leptonychotes weddellii
ATTGATTAGTGAGTTAATGGGACAAAGAAACTCTCTCTAATTTATGAAAAAAGACAAAACATTTAGAAGTTTGGATCCTGCATGGTTGGTAGCAGTTTTCAAACATTCAGAGCCAGATGGCATCTGGTGACATATTTAAGAACTTAGCAGCTTTGCTAATCATAACGTAAAGTTGCTCCTTCTAAAAATAACCGCTTCAGGGGCGCCTGGGTGGCTCAGATGGTTAAGCGTCTGCCTTCGGCTCAGGTCATGATCCCAGGGTCCTGGGATCGAGTCCCACATCAGGCTCCCTGCTCGGCAGGAAGCCTGCTTCTCGCTCTCCCACTCCCCCTGCTTGTGTTCCTGCTCTCACTATCTCTCTCTCTGTCAAATAAATAAATAAAATCTTTAAAAAAAAA
>NW_028058597.1:0-398 GCF_054177405.1 Leptonychotes weddellii
ACTGGGAGATGCTAGAGTCTTTCTACACGGCCTTTCCCACCTCTCCGGCTTCCCTCTCTGGCCGCTGCCCTGAGCCCGCCCTCGGTCGGCCCACAGGACAGCCACCACCCCCTGGGGCCCGTCACCCCCTCCCCGTCTCACCTGGCTTCCTGCCTTCGCCCCGACGCCGGTGTCGGACCAGCAGGAGGACGAGGAGGCCGAGCAGCAGGACGAAGGCCACCGAGACCCCGATGAGGACGTACAGGTACCAGTGGGGACCTTGGGCAGGAGCCACACCATGAACGAGCCAGTGATGCCATTTAACTGAGCACCTACTGGGTGCCAGGCACCTGCTGGGCTCTGTGCATTCACCTCTGACCCTGTCAACGATCACGCAGCAGGGGACTGCCGCCCCTCCC
>NW_028058598.1:0-398 GCF_054177405.1 Leptonychotes weddellii
GCAATTCTGAACATAGTTAAAGCTTATAATGGGCACATTGTCCTCAAGCTTAGAGTTATCATCTTTCTTTTATTTAGTCAATAAACAGTGTTTATTGAGCAACTACAATGTAATAAAGTCTGGCATGAATCAGATACAAATTTAATTCTAATAAAATTATAATCAAATGTAATTTAAATCAAAACATTTTGTGGAACAAGCTCTTTCATGGAACTTTCATATGGTGATTTAAAATTTTGGTGGAAAAGCACAAATAGCAAATAATTGCCAGGGCTATTTTGCAAAAAGAGAACAAAGTAAGGAGTCTGCATTTAACATATACCGGACTTACAATACAGAGATAGGTAGATGAATGGATCATAACAGAAAGCCCAGAAACAAACTTACACATATACGGA
>NW_028058599.1:0-398 GCF_054177405.1 Leptonychotes weddellii
GCGGAGCAGGGAGCCTGACGTGGGGCTCGATCCCAGGACCCTGGGACCATGACCTGAGCCGAAGGCAGACGCTTAACGACTGAGCCACCCAGGTGCCCGTGTTGTAATAAATCTTAATTTACAAAAACTGGCGGAGGCAGATTTGCTGACTGCTGCTTGGTGAGAAGATAAAGACCTGTGGGCAGGAGGAGACGGGGTCGCTTCTGACGGTCTGATGGCATGCTGTTTGTTGCTCTGGGTGCTGGTTAAGTGGGTCTGCTAGCTTTTCGAAAGTTCATCAGGCTGTTTATGTGTCATTTCTGTATTTTTCCATATATACATTATACTTCAATAAAAAGCTGACTTAAGAGCCAGGAATGTGTATCTGCTCTTGTCAATCAGTGACAATCCTCTTTCCA
>NW_028058600.1:0-398 GCF_054177405.1 Leptonychotes weddellii
GGGCGCCTGGGTGGCTCAGTTGGTTAAGCGACTGCCTTCGGCTCAGGTCATGATCCTGGAGTCCCGGGATCGAGTCCCGCATCGGGCTCCCTGCTCGGCAGGGAGTCTGCTTCTCCCTCTCCCACTCCCCGTTTGTGTTCCCTCTCTCGCTGTGTCTTTCTCTGTCAAATAAATAAATAAAATCTTTAAAAAAAAAATTAAATTAAATTAAAAAAATGAAAATCTTCCACAAAACTCTTCATGTCCTTTCTTCCTTCCCTCTCACTCTGGCCTACTCTAGGGGTATGAAGGTAGATCCTGGCAAGTAAGGCAAAGTTATCAGAAGATTAAAAGATTTTGAGAAAGTGGAAGAGCACCTAACTCTGGAGCATCACCCTACTTACCACTCTCTAGGCATG
>NW_028058601.1:0-398 GCF_054177405.1 Leptonychotes weddellii
GTACACAAGTTATTCACTGATATTAGCAGGCATAAAGGGAGATGTCCACGGTGATACGGTAGTAGGAGAGGATTGTAACACCCCACTTACCTCTGTGGACAGATCATCCAGACAGAAAGACGCATTGACCTTGACAACACACGAGTCCAGATGGACATAACAGATACACACAGAACAATCCGCCCCAGAGAGCAGAATAACATTCATCTCAAGGGCATGTGGAGCGTTCTCTGGAGTTGATCACAGGTTGGGCCACAAACCAAGTCTCAGCAAACTGAAGACTGAAATCTCATCAAGCATCTTTTTAAACCACATGAAACTAGAAATTGGTGACAAGAAGAAAATGGAAAAAACACTAACATGTGGAGGCTAAACACATGCTACTAAATAACAAATGT
>NW_028058602.1:0-398 GCF_054177405.1 Leptonychotes weddellii
GTTTGGAAACATATATTAGCCACTGCTTCCTCTCAAGTGAAAACAAAAACAACATAAAGAAGTTTGCTTTGTTTTGTTTGTTTTACGGAAGAAACTCATATCAAGAGAGGAGACAGTAACAAAATATTGGAAGTAGAAAGCAAATGAATGAATCATAACAGAAGAAGAGACCTAGGAAAGTTCAAATCAAGGTCAACAATGGAGACAGCAAAGAAGCAATGTGATTTATACAAGAGACTGAGGGTGAGAAAATAAAAGGTTGCTTAAGAAGCAGGCAGACCCTCCCTTCCTACAATCCTCACTCCCAAGCCATCCTGTCAGCAGGGCGACTATCTCTTCTCCACCCTGGGAGAAGAATGGAGTTTATTCTGTGGAATGGGGGAAACAGGATGTCCACA
>NW_028058603.1:0-8535 GCF_054177405.1 Leptonychotes weddellii
GGGAGCCACATGTGCTCAGGGCCTTGGCCACAGCACCGTCTGCCTTGAGCCTCAGCACAGCTCGAAGGATGAGGCTGTAGGAGAGGAAGATGAGGATGAGATCAGATCCTAGCAGTGTCCAGCCTACAGCAAACTGGTAGAGGCGATTGATGGTGACATCATCACAGGAGAGCCTGGAGACAGACATATTGGCACAGATACAGTTCTCAATATTTCCCCCACAATAATTGAGTCGGGATGATAGAATGGGGATAGGCACTGTTAAAATACCATTTCTGGCCAAAATAAAAACAATTTATAGCAGCCTTGGCTATAAATTGGTCAGTGATGATGGATGGGTACCTCAGTGGGTGGCAGATGGCTACATAGCGGTCATAGGCCATGACCATGAATGCGCAGGACTCCATAGAAAGGAAGCAATTCATGATGTACATCTGGAGAAAGCAGGCATAGAAGCTGATGGACTTGAGGTCAAACCAAAAGATGGCTAGGACCTTGAGAATGACGGTGAGGCAAACAACAATGTCCAGCAGAGAGAGGAGGCTGAGCAGGTAGTACATGGGCTCATGCAGAGAGGTCTCCATTCGGATGGTGATCAGGAGAATACTATTGGCTCCCATGGCCAGGAGGAAGAGGATGCTGAGGGGCAGGGTCAACCAGAACTTCCAGCTGGAGGACCTGACAAAACAATTCAGGAGGAAGTCTGAAACCTCAATGGAGATGGTGCCATTTTGGTGTGCTGTCATATTTAATCATATATCTACAGCTTTCTTTTCATGATCTGTAAAATTAGGAAAAAAGTTAGCTAGTGACTGAAGACACATGAATTTAGAACAATTTGCTTCATCTATGTGAAATTTGCGAATCCTAAAATGTCTTCCAGAGCATGTGAATTCACCTGTCTATCCTTTGTGCTCTGATACTGACACATTCCTATCACTTTAAGGAGTATAGAGGACTTAGGAAATATGGTTTATTTATACATGTTTGATTCATTCAAGGTTTATTTTTAATAGAATTGTTATGTTTTTGCAGAATATAAAGAGAAGGGAAAAATTGCTTAAGAACTCCTTTGTGACAGGTGAGTCTCTAAATTTGTACTTATAAATTTCTTCCTTTTTGTTTTGTCTTTTTTTTTTTTAAATGACCACATAGACCACCATGTGATCATTTAACTATAACAATATGTTCAGATAAGTACTGGAACCTGGCACAAATAGAGACTCGAATACATGTCCTTAGTTCTCCTGCCACCCCCATTCTGAGTTTTCAAATGGAATTTGGCTTAATTACATTTAAAAAAAAATGATACCCTGAAAGTAAAGTTATTTAATTTTCATTTTGCCTGAAAAGTTTTTAATTCAATAGGTATGGATTCTGGCAAATAATTGCTCCCTCCCTTATACATCTTCATATTTGTAGTATTCTTAGCTTCTGGTAGAAACAATATTAAAAGGAGCATAAGCAATTTCCCATAGGTATGTGAAAGCAATACCTGTCATTGAAGAAGATGAAGTTGATTGTTCTGATTGTAATAGTGTAAGGGTGATGAAGACTACCTTTGAAGTTTTTATCCTCTTTCTATTTTTCTTTACATCTTCAACTAATGATCGAGCTTCTATCTAGTAGTTCTGTGTTTTGCCTTGGTGGAGTCACCCACAGTGCATTGGAGATACTGGAATTGCAGGATAAAAACCCATAGAAAAATAACATCCAGTCTTGAGTTGTTGACCAAAGGACCTTCTAATGTCTTGGGCACTATATTCATTGAACTCTGCCTATCTGTCATTTTTTTCTCATTAGATACATTCACTTTTAAGTTTGAAGCATAAAGTAATACTTCTTGCTCAGCCCAGACCTTGCTACAATGACCCACAACATGTACAACCTCAGGCTGCCAAATTGAAATACTCCCCTAAACACCACTTTCATCATTTAGGTTTTGTAATTTGATCTTTGCTCATTGCATCTTTTGATCCTACTCTCTGCAAAATTTTGACATTTAGCCCTTACAAGTCAGATCCCAAACCTTACCATTTCCAAGAAGCTTTTCTACTTCAGGAGTGTCAGAGTAATCTTAGAAAGAATTAGGGAGTCATTGAATGGAAGGAGGGAAAATCTTGAAATGAGCTTTGGAGGGTACAGCCACATGGAAGAAATGGTAACTCAGACATGAGTGTTTATGGAGAAGCCAGAGGAAGAAGTAGGTTTTCTTTGTCTCCTGAAGAACTTTGGGATAATTATTTCTAGCACCAGGATAAAATTTCTGAGTACAACTTACGTTGATTATTTTATCTGTTCTTTCCACTCACTGACTCTTCCTTTCTCCTCTTTCCTCTGGAATGTTCCTACATGTTCTTCAATCTGCAATTCATCCAATAAGCATCGAACTACCTATTCAACCCAAGAAGTAAAGCATCTGAGACTGTGTATGTCCTTATTCCCTCCGTTTCAATCTTGGATTGCAATCAGAGCTAGGCAATGGCATCACTAGGGCTGAGGACCTAGAGCTAATGACTACTGGTTCCAGGTAGGGACAGGTTGAAGAAGCCCATGAAGCTGAAAGGCAATGACAAAAGCAGTGACCCTGCAAGACAAGCTTTTTCCCAGGCTGCAGGACAGGCCCCCAGCATAGCTCTATGGAAGCTGTGTTTGAACTGGAGGGTTTGTTAAGGACCATCTAACTCTATAAACACACACAGATTTGTAAGAAATCTCTCCCAAGTATTGTATCAGACATCATTGATCTGAACCAACCAGGGACAAATACCTCTATGATCCTATGATCTGTGCATTATTTTCTGGTTTTGGTGGAAGTAGCTTTTAAAAATTCTTTAGACTGAGCTGAAATCTGAGGAACTACTTTCTGACTCTCACTGTCCTCAATTTCTGAAGTTATAGATTATTTTAATTTCTACACCATGATTCAAGCATTTGTGGACAGATTCTTTGCCCTAAATCTCCTAAATTTTCATTTTCATAGATGAAAACCCTGTATTTTCTAGTTGGAGGTCCAGATGGTATACTTCTCCAACCCCTCTGCCCATTAATCTCCTATGGAAAATTCCTGCTTCTCTGCATTTCTGGCACCACCCAGTGAAAGATCCTAAAAGGCAAAAGGATGGCAAAAGGGAAGGTCTCAGAGCACAAGTTCTCACATGTGCCTCCTGACCTGAGACAGGATACAGTCTCTACTACCCCATTATGAGACTAATTCATCAGTACTGACTCAGGAATGGAAAGGAGCACAGATCTGACTGAGGAAAAAGGTCCGCCTCCCCCTGCCTCCCATGTTCTGGCTAATATTGGTATAACTGCATCTCAGGCACCCTCTAACCAGACTCATCTACAGAGGATGTGGAGCATGGGATTCACTGATATTGGAGTTCTGGTTAGTTCCTGAAGTATCTGGGGGTAGTTATAACTCCAGAGCCTCAGGGACTTTGTCCTCTGGGAACTCTCCATCCCTAATTCTTTGGGCCCAAAAGGTCCTTCTGGAAAAGAAGGCAAGCAGGTGTGAGAAGAAAATGATCTTCTTTCTCTCTAAAAGCAAGGAGCACTGAGATCATGACCTGAGCTGAAATCAAGAGTCAGACATATAACTGACTGAGCTACCCAGGCACCCTGATCTGATGTTATTCTTTGTTTTCACTCTACACTAAATCTTAAACATCTTTCCATGTTGCTCTGTGAAAGTCCACTTCATTCTTTTTGACTGTTGTTCAATTCCCATTATGTACAATTCCCTCTTTATATAGGTAGGCAACACTCAAGTGACCTGTAATTAATTGTTATTAAAATAATGTTGCTGTCAATATTCTTGTATGCTTCTCTTTATAGACCTATAATAGGTATATATGGAGGATTTTTTTTTCAGCTATAACATAAAAATATTTATTTTTCACTAGGGATTATAAAATTTCTCTCCAAAATATTTAAAAATCTCACTGGAAATTCCTAAATTTTATTTATTTTTCACATTCCTTTGCACCATTTGATGCTATGTTTTTTTTTTTTTTTTTTTAAACCTGGATTTCTCCTGATAAGTGAGCATTGTTCATATACTGACTGGCCATTTGTGGTTTTCATGTGGTGAATTATGTGTTGACATCCTTTACCTGTTTTTTCTATTAATTTTTGTTTTTCTTGCGTATTTGCAAAATCTCCATGAATATTTTATTTTATTATTTTATTTTTTTTCTTATTAATGTTTTGGTTTAAGTAGTCTTTCAGCTAATGTATTTTCAAAATCATGACCCAAAGATCAAGAGTCCTATGCTCTATGGACTGAGCCAGCCAGGTGCCCATCTATGCATATTTTAAATATTAGAGCCCCATTGTTGGCTAGATATTGCTAGTGTCTCCTCTAGTCTGTTATATAACTCTCAAATTTAGTGTCTGCTGTCCATAATTCAATGGACATCTTTCAATTTGATCAAGTCAAACTCTATTTTTCTTTCTCTTTTTTTCCCCAAAATTTTATTTAAATTCAATTTAGTTAACATACAGTGTATTATTAGTTTGGGGGATAGAAGTTAGTGATTCATCAGTCACATATAACATCTAGGGCTCATTACATCAAGTGCCCTCCTTAATACCCATCACCCAATTACCCCATCCCCCTACCAACCTCCACTCCAGCAATCCCGTTTGTTTCCTATAGTTAAGAGTCTCTTATGGTTTGCTTCCCTCTCTGTTTTTATCTTATTTTTCCTTCCCTTCTGTTATGTTCATCTGTTTTGTTTCTTAAATTCCACATATGCGTGAAATCATATGGAGTAATCAGAAGCCACTACCAAAAAAAAAAAAAAAAAAAACCAAACCCAGCCAAAATGAAACCCAAGAATAAGATTTATAAAGTACAAAAATAAAAACAAACAAAACCCACAACCCCCCCCCAAAAAACCCACAAAAATGGGGGGGTGAAGGGAAGGTGGCTATAATCTCTCTATGTGGATGAGGAGGAGTGTTTCAGCTCTTCCTGGGTGTATTTTGTTCTCTTTGTTAGCGAACACTACTTCTCAGAGATACAGGGAAATTAAAACTGGTGTATATATTAAGGTAGTATTGAGTAGGGAAAAAAGGACTACAGTGAAGCTTATATCTATCTATATATATATATAAAGAAAAAAGAAGTATATGTGTGAAAAAGTTCAAGTTAAAAAGTTACCATGGAATATGTTGTATTAAGCATCTGGTTGAAATGATAAGTAGGTAAATTTCTCCAAAGAAGATATACAAATGGCTAACAGACACATGAAAAAATGTTCATCATCATTAGCCATCAGGGAAATACAAATCAAAACCACATTGAGATACCACCTCACACCAGTTAGAATGGCAAAAATTGACAAGGCAAGAAACAACAAATACTGGAGAGGTTGTGGGGAAAGGGGAACCCTCTTACACTGTTGGTGGGAATGCAAGTTGGTACAGCCACTTTGGAAAACAGTGTGGAGTTTCCTCAAAAATTAAAAAATAGAGCTACCCTATGACTGAGCAATTGCACTACTGGGTATTTACCCCCAAAATACAGATGTAGTGAAAAGAAGGGCCATATGCACCCCAATGTTCATAGCAGCAATGTCCACAATAGCCAAACTGTGGAAAGAGCTGAGATACCCTTCAACAGACAAATGGATAAAGAAAATGTGGTCCATATATACAATGGAGTATTACTTAGCCATCAGAAATGATGAATACCCAACTTTTGCATCAACATGAATTGGACTGGAGGAGATTATGCTAAGTGAAATAAATCAAGCAGAGGAAGTCAGTTATCATATGGTTCACTTATTTGTGGAACATAAGGAATGGCATAGAGGACATTAGGAGAAGGAAGGGAAAAATGAAGAGGGGGAATCAGAGGGGGAGATGAACCATGAGAGATTATGGACTCCAGGAAACAAACTGAGGGTTTCAGAGGGGAGGGGAGGCATGGGTTGGCCTGGTGATGGTTATTAAGGAGGGCACATATTGCATGGTGCACTGGGTGTTATATGCAAACAATGATCATGGAACACTACATCAAAAACTAATGAGGTACTGTATGGTGACTAACATAACAAGATAAAATAAAATATGTAATTAGCTAATTTTAAAAAAACAAGGAAAAATAATGTTAAATCTGATCTCCATAATCCCTAATACATTTCTTTTTTTAAAAAAGAAAGAAAAAGAAATCATATGGTATTTTTCTTTCTCTGACTTATTTTGCTTAGCATAATACCCTCTAGTTCTATCCACATCATTGCAAATGGCAAGATTTCATTCTTTTTGATGGCCGAGTAATATTCCATTTTATTCTGAGTAATATTCCATTCCATATATATAAATATACCACACTTCTTTATCCATTCATCTGTTGATGGACATCTGGGCTCTTTCCATATTTTGGCTATGGTGGACATTGCTGCTATAAACATTGAGGTGCATGTGCCCCTTCCAATCACTATGTTTGTATCCTTTGAATAAATACCTAATAGTACAATTGCTGGGTTGTAGGGTAGCTCTATTTTTAACTTTTTGAGGAACCTCCATACTGTCTTCCAGAGTGGCTGCACCAGTTTGCATTCCCACCAACAGTGTAAGAGGGTTCCCCTTTCTCCACATCCTTGCCAACATTTGTCATTTCCTGACTTGTTAGTTTTAGCCATTCTGACTGGTGTGAGGTGGTATCTCATTGTGGTTTTGATTTGGATTTCCCTGATGCCAAGTGATTTAAGCATTTTTTCATGTGTCTGTTGGCCATTTGGATGTCTTCTTTGGAGAAATGTCTGTTCATGTCTCCTGCCCATTTCTTGACTGGATTATTTTTTGGGTGTTGAGTTTGATAAGTTCTTTATAGATTTTGGATACTAGCTCTTTATCTGATATGTCATTTGTGATGACAAATTGACATTTGGAATAGGAGAAAACTCTCCTATTCCATAGGTTGCCTTTTAGTTTTGTTGAGTGTTTCCTTTGTTGTGCAAAAGCTTTTTATCCTAATGAAGTCCCAAAGGTTCATTTTTGCTTTTGTTCCCCTTGTCTTTGGAGACTTGTCCTGCAAGAAGTTACTGTGGCCAAGGTCAGAGAGGTTGCTGCCTGTGTTCTCTAGGATTTTGATGGATTCCTGTCTCATATTTAGGTCTTTCAACAATTTTGAGTTATTTTTTTTGTTTATGATTTAAGAAAGTGGTCCAGTTTCATTCTTCTACATGTGGCTGTCCAATTTTCCCAACACCATTTATTGAAGAGACTGTCTTTTTTTCCATTGGATATTCTTTCCTGCTTGCAAAGATTAGTTGACCATAGAGTTGAGGGTGCATTTCTGGGTTCTCTCTTCTGTTCCTTTGGTCTCTGTGTCTGTTTTTGTGCCAGTACCATACTGTCTTGATGATTATAGCTTGGTAAAACAGCATGAAGCCCAAAATTGTGATGCCTCCAGCTGTGGTTTTCTTTTTCAACATCCCTTTGGCTCTTTAGAGTCTTTTCTGGTGTGATACAAATTTTAGGATTGTTTTAGCTCTGTGAAAAATGCTGATATTTTGATAGGGATTGTATTAAATGTGAGGTTGCTTTGGGTAGCATAGACATTTTAACAATATTTGTTCTTCCAATCCATGAGCATGGGATGTTTTTCCATTTCTTTGTGTCTTTCTCAATTTCTTTCATAAGTGTTCTGTAGTTTCTAGAGTATAGATCCTTTACCTGTTTGGTTAGGTTTATTCCTAGGTATCTTATGGTTTTTGGAGTAATGGTAAATGGAATTGATTCCTTAATATCTCTTTCTGCTGCTTCTTTGTTATTGCATAGAAATGCAACTGACTTCTGTGCATTGATTTTATATCCTGCAACTGTGCTGAAATCCTGTATCATAGGTTCTAGCAATTTTTTGGTGGAGTCTTTTGGATTTTCTACATAGAGTATCATGTTGTTTGTGAAGACTGAAAGTTTGACTTCTTCTTTACAGATTTGGATGCCTTTTATTTCTTTTTGTTTTCTGATTGCTGAGGATAGGACTTCTAGTACTATGGTGAACAACAGTGGTGAGAGTGGACATCCCTAGCCTGTTCCTGACCAGTTTTTGCCCACTGAGGATGATATTTGCTGTGGGTCTTTCTCTATCCCTACCTGGTGGAGAGTTTTTATCAAGAATGGTTGCTGTATTTTGTCAAATGCTTTTTCTGCATCTATTGAGAGGATCATATGGTTCTTGGTTGTTTTTGTTTGTTTGTTTGTTTTTATCAATGTGGTATATCACATTGATTGATTTGCGGATTTTGAAAAACCCCTGCAGGAATATGTTCCACTTGGTCATGGTGAGTAATCCTTTTTTTTTTATGTTATGTTAATCACCATACATTACATCATTAGTTTTTGATGTAGTATTCCATGATTCATTGTTTGCATATAACACCCAGTGCTCCATGCAGAACGTGCCCTCGTTAATACCCATCACCAGGCTAACCTATCCTCCCACCCCCCTCCCCTGTAGAACCCTCAGTTTGTTTTTCAGAGTCCATAGTCTCTCATGGTTCGTCTCCCCCTCCG
>NW_028058604.1:0-398 GCF_054177405.1 Leptonychotes weddellii
TTTCTTTTAAAAAAAGATTTTATTTATTTATATGACACAGAGAGAGAAAGCACAAGTAGGCAGAGAAGCAGGCGGAGAGAGAGGGAGAAGCAGGCTCTCCACTGAGCAGGAAGCCGGACACGGGGCTCGATCCCAGGACCAAGGGATCATGACCTGAGCCAAAAGCAGCCGCCCAACCGACTGAGCCACCCAGGCGCCCCCTAAAAAAATGATGTTTTATTCCTTTAAAAGTATTTACTATGTTCTAGCATATGATAAAACAATTTTGATATATAACATATAATAGATTTTACATTTCTAATTTATAAAATTCATTAAAAAATAACTGATCTTAATTTTAGTTAAATGCTATATGAATGCACAAAGACAAAGCTATATCAAACCTATTTATTTGAATA
>NW_028058605.1:0-398 GCF_054177405.1 Leptonychotes weddellii
CCAAGCCTGTGTAGCTAGGAAGGAAGGAGCCCGGTGCGGGGGCTGGAATGACCTGCCCAAGGGCACAGGGCATCTTGCGAGTGTGGGGCCTGTCTGTCCGCAGCGGTGAAATGCTGCTCAGTGGGGCCAGGCCCCCGAAGGCACAGAGAGTGCAGGTGGTACAGAATCAAAGCAGGCCCTGGGGAGGGGCCAGGGCAGTGGCCGTGGGGTGGGGACAGGCAGCTGTCGAAGGTGCCCTGGGAGTGGCATTCTGTGCTGGGAGGCGTTCCAGGGTGTGGACACTGAGGAGCATCCCAGTGGAACGGGGGTCGGATGGGAGGGCTGGGGCTGTGGGCCCCTCGCGAAAGTTCATTCCAGGGAACAGCCAGACTGAGGGGGAACATGTGGGTCCTTCACAT
>NW_028058606.1:0-398 GCF_054177405.1 Leptonychotes weddellii
AAGGCAGACGCTCAACGACTGAGCCACCCAGGCGCCCCTATGTTTGGTTTCTTACTTTGCAAAAGTAGGGATGATAGTAGTATCTATTTTATGCAGTGTGTATAAAGACTCAATATAGAAAGGCTCTCCCATCGTAAGTGCTCAATGCAGAGATGGTTTAGTTGCTCATGTGCTATAAGACATATAAGGAGTCCGGGCACCTCGGTGGCTCAGTTGGTTAAGCGACTGCCTTCGGCTCAGGTCATGATCCTGGAGTCCCGGGATCGAGTCCCGCGTCGGGCTCCCTGCTAGGCGGGGGGTCTGCTTCTCCCTCTGACCCTCTCCCCTCTCATGCTGTTTCTCTCTCTCTCTCTAATAAATAAATAAAATCTTTAAAAAAATAAAATAATAGGGCACCT
>NW_028058607.1:0-398 GCF_054177405.1 Leptonychotes weddellii
AGGATACAAAAATTCTGATTTGAAGGGACACATACACCCTGATGTTCATAGCAGCATTATTAACAATAGTGAAATTATGGAAAGAGCCCAAATGTCGATCCATTGATGAATGAATAAAGAAGATATATATATAGTGGAATATTACTCAGCCATTAAAAAGAATGAAATCTTGCCATTTGCAACAATGTGAATGGAGTTAAGAGTGTATTATGCTAAGTGAAAAAGATAATGAAAGACAAATACCATATGATTTTATTCATATGTGGAATTAGGAAACAAAACAGATGTTCATAGGGGAAAGGAAAAAAAAAAAAAGAGGGAGGCATACCATAAGAGACTCCTAACTATGGAGAACAAACTGAGGGTTGCTGGAGGGGAGGTGGGTGGGATGATGGGTT
>NW_028058608.1:0-398 GCF_054177405.1 Leptonychotes weddellii
AGAGGAATGGAAGCATAAAACAGAAAAAGGAATGGATCCCAAGATGGCTTAAGATCCAAACTAGGGACAACTCAGCATGTACTTTGGATTGAGTTTCACTGGATACCAGTGAGAACAGATACTGAGGTATGCCAGTTACACCCCCACATTTTCTACCACCTACTCTACCTCTTCACCTGAAATCCCAGGACTTTAGATAATGAGTAAATGGTCAAGGGTAGTCATTCTAAGATGGCTTAATTAAGAATCCCGAATCCAACTGGAGTGAGAGTTCATACTCAAAATTAAGCAATACAACAGAAGAATAAAGTTATATTTTCCTCTTGGAGTTAAGCTTTTTCCTTTTCTCCACCTTTACTACACTCATTCTGTTTCCCCCTGACAGTCAAGAAAAGTAT
>NW_028058609.1:0-398 GCF_054177405.1 Leptonychotes weddellii
GATTTCACCAACAAATTCAGACTTTATACAGACATGCACTTCTATCTATCCAGGAAGAAATCTGCAATGGTTTTGCAGTTGAAAGCTTAGATCCTTCCATAATGGTTCACGTTCACATGTTGTACTCTGAAATATGTTCCTACTCGTGCTCTGTGTCTACAGTCCAGCCTCTCCAAAAAATATATTACTGCCAGGGGGGGTAATCAATTGCTTTTGAGAAGAAACAAATTCTGACAGACAAGTCCGAATCTATTTCTCTTGGTCTATTAAGTATTCTATGAGCCATTCCTAAAGGCAGCCAGGCCTTCGTCATTACAGCCCTCTCTGCTTGCTTTGGGGAAACATGGCCAAACTAGCTTTCTGGGAGCAATTATTGTATCTTTTTTGAAACAAAGCTA
>NW_028058610.1:0-398 GCF_054177405.1 Leptonychotes weddellii
TTTATTTATTTATTTATTTTAGAGAGACAGTGTGAGTTAGGAGAGGAGCAGAGGGGGTGGGGGGAAGGGGAAAGAATCTCAAACAGACTGTGCTGAGTGTGAAGCCCCACACAGGACTCAATCTCATGACCCTGAGATCATGACCTGAGCCAAAACCAAGAGTCAGATGCTTAACCGACTGAGCCACCCCAAGGTTTTTATTTTTATAAAATATTTTTTCTTGCACATCACTTAATTCAAGGCCACAAAGATTTATACCTGTGTTCTTCTAAGTTTTATAGTATTCACTCTTACATTTATATTCATGATCACATTTTGAGTTAATTTTTGTGTATAGTGGAGTATAGGGGGCCAACTACATTATTTTGCATACAGTTGTTCTAGCACTATTTGTTGAA
>NW_028058611.1:0-398 GCF_054177405.1 Leptonychotes weddellii
TTGCAAATGGCAAGATCTCATTCCTTTTGATGGCTGCATAATATTCCATTGTATATATATACCACATCTTCTTTATCCATTCATCTGTCGATGGACATCTTGACTCTTTCCACAGTTTGGCTATTGTGGACATTGCTGCTATAAACATCGGGGTGTACGTACACTTTTGGATCCCTACTTTTGTATCTTTGGGGTAAATACCCAGTAGTGCCAGCATTTTCTCTTAACCGAGTGCTTACTCCATGCCAAATGCAGGAGTGCTATTCCTACTCATTGTGACCAATGTGTGTGTGTTTATTGGTGTTGAGTATTGTCAGCTTGAAGGCTGGGGGTTAGTATCACTCTAAGACAGAAGCTGAGCTTTTTAATATCTTTTATTGAGGTGGTTGTTTGTTTAT
>NW_028058612.1:0-398 GCF_054177405.1 Leptonychotes weddellii
CCCATTCCTGTAATTGGTGAGTAACATGTGGAGCAGTCCTTCAAGACCATGTGAATATTCTGCTGAACGACCTATCGGTTTTAGTATTCACTCATGATCTTTGCCTGAATCAATTATCAGTTACAAATGGTGGTTTTCTACTTCTTTCATCCCTTCTGAATTTATTATGAGACACTCTATTGTAAAAGAGAACTCTCTTTCTTCTTCTTCAGTATCATTATAAACTCATGAATTTTAAAAATTCAATATATTATAACCCATTCCCATTGCTCTTCTTTTGATGTCTAAACCATCCCCAAATTGGGCCAGTGGGAGCACCTTTGAGCAGACTCACAGGCCGGCCTTGTCCTTTATTCTTGTCCCCATCAGTCCTTGAGCACTCTCCTGTGCCCCAAACT
>NW_028058613.1:0-398 GCF_054177405.1 Leptonychotes weddellii
TAGGCTGATTAATAACCCTATAGAGGCCTCTAAGTGTTCAAATGAAAGGAAAAATGGCATGTCTTTCACTTTAAATCAAAAGCTAGAAATGATTAAGCTTAGTGAGGAAGGCATGTTGAAAATCAAGATAGGCAAAGTAAATTGAAAACTTTCTGTAAAGGATTCACCATTCTAGATGCCATTAAGAATGTTTGGGATTCAGGGCGCCTGGGTGGCTCAGTTGGTTAAGCGACTGCCTTCGGCTCAGGTCATGATCCTGGAGTCCCGGGATCGAGTCCCGCATCGGGCTCCCTGCTCGGCAGGGAGTCTGCTTCTCCCTCTGACCCTCCTCCCTCTCATGCTCTCTGTCTCTCATTCTCTCTCTCTCAAATAAATAAATAAAATCTTAAAAAAAAAAA
>NW_028058614.1:0-8534 GCF_054177405.1 Leptonychotes weddellii
AATAAATAAATAAATAAATAAATAAATAAATAAGAAGGCCAGAAGGGAAAAAAAATTAAAAATAAAAAGTCAGAAGGGCAGGATGCCAAACAGCTCTGAGGCAGACACAGGCAAAGAGTCATGGGCATGAGCCAGTGACACTGAACATGGAGAAAAGGCACCAGGGGCAAGAAGGTTGAGGAAACTTCAGAGTTGGAATTGACCATGAGAGAGTGACTCATGAGGATGACCGCTAATGGAGGAAAAAGGAAAACAAAGACTCAAGTGCCAAAATCCTCACAGGGATGCAGTGAATGACCAGAATACCAAAGATGCCAGCAAGGGAAAAGATGCTAATGAGCACTTAGATAATCTAGTATTACCATAAAAAAACAATTCAAACAAAAGGCATCAATAGATGCTAAAGCTATTGGGTGAAAAAAATCAGATGAAGAACAAGACACTGATATTTCCACAAAGTATTAATTACAGAAGGGAAAAGAGCAACTTCACAGTGGGGAAGCCTGATGGACATCACCTCAATCAAGTGATCAAAGTGAAGAGCAAAAGTAATGGGACAAAGTGAAATCAAGCACCACCTAACAGGATGAAATGAGAAGGGCACAGCATTGATATTGCTGTGGGGGTTTTCCTGATGTGTCCTTCTGATTGGATTCAGGTTATGCATTTTTGGCAGCAACATCAGAGATGTGTTATCAAGAAAATGAAAATGAGGAAAACTTTTATAAAATAACTAGACCCTAATCTTCAAAAGTTTCAACATCATGAAAGTTAAGAATAGATTGAAAAAATGTTCCAGACTGAAGGAGATAAAAGAAACATTGCAACAAAATGCAGTATGTGCTTCTGAATTGGGTCCTTTGCTATAAAGGAAGGGCACTATTCAGAGAGTTGGCAAAACTTGACTGAAGTTTTTAGATGAAGGGTATACAGGAGTATTTCATATTACTCTAACTTTTCTGTAAGATTAAAATTATTTCATAATAAAATAATAATTTGTGAAAGTCTAGAAATAAGCCTAAAGTGAGCAAAAGAATAAGCTAAAACTACTCATGAATCTAAATAACTAATGAGATTAAATGATATTCTACATAAAATTATGTGAAAAAGAGACTAATTTTTAAAGATTTCCCCAATGTTTTTTGCCTCCCCGTAATAGTCTTTTGCAGATTTTCCATCATATTGACCCAAGGGAGGGAAGAGCAATACCATCTGAGAAGGCAGAATGTTTGAGCAGAGTTAGAATACCCACCATATCATTTCCACATGTTAAGTAATTAATTAACTCATGTTGTATAAGTGGGCCCCTCGTGCCTTTGATGAATGGGATGCCAGTTAGTAGTTGCTCAGCCTTCTATTTTAAACAGTCTATTTTTATGTGTACATTCATTCAATTGAAGGTTTAAACTCCTGATCGGGACAGTTGCTCCCCTTCGAAGAAACACCACACACACACAATTGCACCCCATGATGGAAAGGTTATGAGAACAAGTACATACCCACATGCCCCTCATCACAATTGTGCTGCTTCCACCACACCCTGGGGACACTGTGCAAACTTCTAGTGCTGTCTCTGTTATCTGTCCTACAAAGTCCTCATTTTTACCTTTCTGGTCCCTGTGAGACTCCTCAGGTATGCTGTCAAGGGGGAGTAGTAGGTCCTCAGCATGTTTGCCCAGATTGAAGACCAGGGTTCTATCTCAGACCACCCATGTGGGTGCTTTCTCAAGCAATGCTGACATAGCCTGTCAGTGGAGCATTGCAAGCAGTGCTCAGCCAGACCAGCACTTCCCTGCCAGCCTTGCAAACCTATCACCCTGATGTTATGCATCTTTTTTTAAATTCTAGCTTGAAATACAAAAGTGAGCAATGACTTGTTTGTTCTAAGCCAAACCCAAACTACCTGTACCCTTGCAGGGACAGAAAAGTACTTCCACTTAGTATCTCAAAAATATTATATTTATGAGATGAGATTTTCTTTCAAATAAAATCAACAGGAGGTAACAGTAGGAATGGCAGAGTAAGAACTGGTAAAAATTTTCTTTTCCATAAAAGCAACAAAAATTCAGATAAAAATTGTCAAAATAATATTTTCAGAACTTTAGAAATTAACCAATCTGCAACAATCCAAAGAGCACTTCTTGGGGGAAAAAAAGGCTGAATCTTTTTTCTCTTTTTTTTGAGTATAGTTGACACCCAATATTACATTAGTCTCAGGTGTACAACATTAGTGATTCAACAAACTTATACATAATGCTATGCTTGTCACAAGTGTAGCTACCATCTGTTACCATGCAATGCTATTACAATGTCATTGACTCTATTCTTATGCTGTGCCTTTTATTCCCATGACTTATTCATTCCAGAACTAGAAGCCTGTAATTCCCACCCCCCTTCACCCATTTTGCCCTTCTTCAACTCCCCCTCCCCTCTGGCAACTATCAATTTGTTATAGGTCTGATTCTGCTTTTTGTTTGTTTATTCATTTGTTGTTTTTAGATTCCACATATGAGTGAAATCATATAGTATTTCTCTTTCTCAGTCTACTTATTTTACTTAGCACAATACCCTCTACGTCCATCCATGTTCTCACAAATGGCATAATCTCATCTTCTTTGGGGAAATATAATATATCCTCTGTCATATGTGGAATTTAAGAAAGAAAACAAATGAACATATGTGAAAGGGAAAAAGAAAAAAAAAGGAGTAAAGAACTTCTGAAACTCAACACCCAAAAAACAAATAATGTAGTCAATAAATGTGCAGAAGACATGAACAGACACTTCTCCAAAGACATACAAATGGCTAATAGACACATGTAAAAATCAACATCACTAACCATCAAGAAAATACAAATCAAAACCACAATGAGATACCACCTTATACCAGTTAGAATGGCAAAAATTAACAAAACAGGAAACAACAAATGTTGGTGAGGATGTGGAGAAAGGGGAACCCTCTTACACTACTGGTGGGAATGCAAGCTGGTACAGCCACCCAGGAAAACAGTATGGAGGTTCCTCAAGATGTTAAAAATAGAGCTACCCTACAACCCAGCAATTACACTACTAGGTTTTTACCCCAAAGATACAGATGTAGTGAAAAGAAGGGTCACATGCACCCCAATGCTCAGAGCAGCAATGTCCACAATAGCCAAACTGTGGAAGGAGCCAAGATGCCTTTCAACAGATGAATGGATATAGAAGATGTGGTTCATATATACAATGGACTATTACTCAGCCATCAGAAAGGATGAATACCCATCATTTGCATCAACCTGGATGGAACTGGAGGAGATTATGCTAAGTGAAACAAGCCAAGCAGAGAACAACAATTATCATATGGTTTCACTCATATGTGAAACATAAGGAATAGTGCAGAGGACCATAGGGGAAGGGAGGGAAAACTGAAGGGGGAGAAATCAGAGAGGGAGTCGAACCATGAGAGACTATGGACTCTGGGAAACAAACTGAGAGTTTCAGAGGGGAGAGGCGTGAAGGGATGGGGTTGCTGGGTGATGGGTATTAAGGAGGGCATGTATTGTGATGAGCACTGAGTGTTATACGAAACTAATGAATCATTGAACACTACATCAAAAATTAATGATGTACTATACAGTGGCTAACTGAACATAATTTTAAAAAAAGGATAGAAGTAAACAAACCATAAGTGACTCTTAAGAGCAGAGAATAAACTGAGGGTTGATGGAGGGAAGTGGGTGGGGGATGGGCTAGGTGGGTGATAGGTATTAAAGAAGGCATTTGCTGTGATGAGCACTGGGTGTTGTATGTAAGTGATGAATCACTGAATTCTACTCCAGAAACCTATATTGCACTATATGTTAACTAACAAAATTTAAATTAAAAAATTAAATTAATTAAATTAAATTTTTAAAAAAGGACATCTCTGTCAATTCACTAAGCTAACAGAACAGAGAATTCCATGGCAACACACAATAAATAATACAGACTTAAAATTCATTCAGGAAAGTCACTAAACAACAGCAACAACAATAAACATTAGGAAGGGAGAAGAATATCCCCCTCAGGAAAGAACCTTAGGAAGAAACTCTGATTTCCAGAGTTTCCACATTATACCATTTAAAATGTCCAATTTCAACAAAAACTTATGAGACATGCAAAGGCATGTATGGCCCATATACAGGGGGAACATGGTAATAGGCACCCTCCCTGAAGAAGGACAGACATTGGATTTCCTAGGCAAAAACTTTAAATCAGCAATTTTAAACATGTTCAAAGAACCAAAGGAAACCTTATTAATTTAGTTAGTGAGTTAGTTTTTTTTAGAGAGAGAGAGGGAGTGTGTTGGGGGGGCAGAGGGAAAGGGAGAGAGAGAATCTTAAGCAGGCTTCACACCCAGTACAGAGCAGGACACAGGGCTTGACCTTGAGGTCAGGACCTGAGCCAAAATCTAGAAGCAGACCCTAAACCAACTGAGCCACCCAGGTGCCCCAGGAAATCATATTTAACCATATTTAAAGAACTATATGAAAGTATGAGAAAGTATATCTCATAAAATAGAGAATATCAATAAAGAGAAAGTATTAAAAAGAACAAATAGAAATTCTATAATTTAAATTACAACAAATGAAATAATTCCAGTAGAGTGGCTCAACAACATGTGCAGAAAGAAAGTCTATAAACTCATAATTCTACAGACAGTAAAATGACTCTTCAGAATAAAGAGAGAAAAATGGGAAGCTCTAAGCCTTCATTCCCCCCACAGAAACATAGAAAAGAGAGAGAGAGAGAAAGAAAGAGGAAGGAAGGAAGGGAGGGAGGAAGGAAGGAAGAAGGAAGGAAGGAAGGAAGGAAGGAAGGAAGGAAGGAAGGAAAGAAGGAAGGAAGGAAGGAAGGAAGGAAGGAAGGAAGGAAGGAAGGAAGGAAGGAAGGACCAGAAGCTTTCTGAACCAAATTTGTAGGAGCTCTGGAAAACAGTCAAAGGTTTACAGCAATCAAGCAAAAGCCCAAACAGTAAAAAGCCACCTTCAAAAGGGTAGAAAAGTTTTGGGGCATTTTACTTGCCTTTGACCCACACCCTCCCTGGTGTGAAGGTGATCTGGGTCTTAAGCAGGTGGCAGTCTTGTTCTCAGTTCCCCCAACCCTACAAACTAGAGGGAACAAGAAAGACTTCTTTTAAAATGTACTGAGTATGTCCATTCTAAGTTGTCTGGGGGCTACTTGAAAGATTCATGCATGATGAAAAGTGCTCATCTCTGTTTCACATACCTCAGAGTGCAAGTGGGAAAAGCAGCAGGCACTGCTCATAAAACCTTCTGGGTGGACTACAAACCCACAAACACCTGGGGCAAGAGATTATAGGTAGAAATACACAATAGATCATCTAAGGCCAGAGAAGAAACTGGGGTAACTGTCTCTGAGAAATTAGGACATTCAAAAGTAGCCATGTATACAAGGGAATTTATAAAGACACACACATACCCAGGCCAGACAAATGCTCAGAAAATTCCTGAGAAAAACTTAAACTTTTACTTCAAGCTGATCCATAACTCAGAGGAAGTCCAGCTCAGTGTAAAGAAAGAGGAGAAGGGCTGGAGACTGAATTCAATCACCAATGGCCAATGATTTAATCAATCATGCCTACATACTGGAACCTCTGTTTTAAAAACAAAACAAACAACAACAACAAAAAATGCTAAACTAAAAGACAGGAGAGCTTCCAAGTTGGTGAATGCTTCAAATTGCTGGGAAGGTGGTGCACCTGGAGAGTGCATAAAGCTCTATGCCACTCCCATCCCCATATCTTGCCCTATGCATCCCTTCCATTTGGCTGTTCCTGAGTTGCATCCTTTACAATAAACCAGTAAGCATAAGTAAAGTCTATTCCTGAGTACTGTGAGTTATTCTAGCAAATTAGCAAACCTGAGGAGGGGGTCATGAGAACCCACAATTTATAGTCAATCAGATAGATGTACAGGAGGCCCAGTGAGGACAGTTCTGTGGGACTGAGCCCTTAACTTGTGGGATCTGACACTAACTCCAGATAGTGTCAGAATTGAACTGAATTGTTGGACATCCATTTGGTGTTTGCAAAGAATCAGAGAATTGGTTGGTGTAAAAAGGAAAAAAAACTTCATTTGGTGTCAGCAGTGCTATGAGTAAAATAGTGCACTTGACATCATTTCAAATCAGATTGTTATAACTTAAGGATGTTAGAGGTAATCCTGATGCAACCACAAAGAAAATGTCTATAAAAAATGGAAATCAAAAGGAAATCAAAATGTGTCACTATAAAAAAATCAATTAAACACAGAAAAAGCAGTAATGGAGAAAATAAAGGACAAAAAATTACATAAGACATAGAGAAAACAAATAGCAAATTGTCAGAAGCCCTTCCTTATCAGTAATTACTATAAATATACAAGGATTAAATTCTCCAATAAAAAGACAGAGACTGGGGGAGGAGCAAGATGGCGGAGGAGTAGGAGACCTGGATTTCGTCTGGTCCCAGGATTTCAACTGGATAGGGATCAAACCATTCTAAACACCTACAAACTCAACAGGAGATCAAAGAAAAGAATAGCAACAACTCTCTGAACAGAAAAGCGACCACTTTCTGGAAGGTAGGACGTGTGGAACAGTGAATCCGAGGTGATATTGGGGAGGATAGACAGCGGGGAAAGGGGCCTCCGTTGACTGCTACCAGCAGGTAATAGAGCAGTGGAGCACAAAATCGTAACTTTTAGAAGTCAGCTCCGCTGAGGGACGTCACTCCAGTGGCTAAGCAGGGGGTGGAACCCTCACTGGGACAGAGTGGTCACAGGACCCTCGGGGTCACAGAAAGACTGGGGGTGCCTGAGTGCAGCACAGCTCCCAGGTATTGGAGTGGGGAAGCCAGCTGCAGACACAGAGCCAAGGAGTGGGCTCTCAGCTCGGGGTTGCCATAAACCGTGATCCGTGGCACAGTCGGGCCACTGCTCCTCCAGCAGGGACCCAACAAACAGCAGACCAGGGAGACTCCCCTTCCTCCCCTGGGAGGATCAGCACTGGAGTGCACCACAGGGATCTGCTGGGTTTGGAGACTCCACACAGGGTCGTGTGCCAGAGATAGAAACGCTCCATCATAGCCCACGTGAGCACGGAGTGCGGCCGGAGACCTGGGAGATGGGAGTGATTGACTGCTTTTCTCTGGGGTGCACTGAGGAGTGAGTGCCCGAGTTTTCAGCTCCTCCAGGGTGGAGATTGGGAGGCCACCATTTTCGCTCTCGTCCTCCAAAGCTGTACGGAAAGCTTACAGGGAACAAAAGTTCCTGAGAGCAAACCCGAGCACATTACTTAGCCCAGACTGGCGAAGGTGGGGCAATTCTGCCTCTAGGAAAGACTTTTGGGAACCACAGCAACAGGCCCCTCCCCCAGAAGATCAGCAAGAACAGCCAGCCAAGACCAAGTTTGCCAATCAATGAGAACGGCAGAACTCCAGCGCTAGGGGAATATTGCACATAGAATTCATGGCTTTTTTACCATGATTCTTTAGTTTTTAAATGTTAATTTTTTTTTACTTTCTTTTATTTTTTTAAATTTTTTTAAATTTCTCTTTTTCCCCTTTTCAACCAACATCTTATCAATCCCTTTTTTAAATAATCTTTTTTATTTTTCATTTTTAGAGTCATATTCTATCCCTTCATAGTAGTTAACCTTATTTTTGGTATACATATATATAAGTTGTTCTATCATTAAAATTTTGGGACACAATTTCTTCTAACAGATCAAAATATACCCTAAATCTCTAGCGTATGGCTTTTTTCTAGGCTCCTGCCTGATCATATTCTCTCCTTTTTTTTTTTATCCTCTTCTTTCTTTTTTCAACCAACTTCTTATCAATTCCTTTTATAAAATCTTTTATAATTTTCATCTTTACAGTCATATTCTATCCCTTCATCGTATTACCTCTTATTTTTTGTACATACATAAGGTTTTCTTTCTTTAAAATTTTGGGAGGCACTTTCTACTAACAGACCAAAAACGCCCAAAATCTAGTGTGTGGCACTGATCTATGCACCAGCCTGATCATATTTGATCATATTCTGTTTTTTCTCTTTTTTTTGTTTTGTTTTTGTTTGTTTGTTTTTATCTTTTTCTTTTTTCTTTCTTTTCCTTTCTTTTCTCCCAGTTTCAGGTCTTTTCTGATTTGTTTAGTGTATATTTTCTGGGGACATTGTTACCCTGTTAGCATTTTGTTCTCTCATTCATCTATTCTCCTCTGAACAAAATGACAAGACGGAAAAAATCACCTCAAAAAAAAAGAACAAGAGGAAGTACTGACATGAACAGACATTTTTCCAAAGAAGACAACCAAATGGCCAACAGACACATGAAAAACTGTTCAACATCACTCAGCTTCAGGAAAATCCAAATCAAAACCTCAATGAGATACCACCTCATGCCAGTCAGAATGGCTAAAATTAACAAGTCAGGAAACAACAGATGTTGGCAGGGATGCGGAGAAAGGGGAACCCTCCTACACTGTTGGTGGGAATGCAAGCTGGTGCAGCC
>NW_028058615.1:0-398 GCF_054177405.1 Leptonychotes weddellii
TGTGAATTGTGTAAGATGAATCACAGACCTGTACCTCTGAAACAAATAATACATTGTATATTAAAAAAAAAAAAAAGGTAGTAGGAAGGGAAAAATGAAGGGGGGGAATCAGAGGGGCGATGAACCATGAGAGACTATGGACTCTGAGAAACAAACTGAGGGTTCTAGAGGGGAGGGGGGTGGGGGGATGGGTTAGCCTGGTGATGGGTATTAAAGAGGGCACGTATTGAATGGAGCACTGGGTGTTATACACAAACAATGAATCATGGAACACTACATCAAAAACTAATGCTTTAATGTATGGTGATTAACATAACATAATAAAATAAAATTAAAAAAAGATGCAAAAAAAAAAAAAATCCCAGCAGGAAAAAGCATTCATGGCAGATGGTTCCAAG
>NW_028058616.1:0-398 GCF_054177405.1 Leptonychotes weddellii
TCACGGATTAAAGATGGTCAACAGCTTTTTTGCTGTGAACAGGTCTAGGAATGAGGGAGTAAGGGATACCAGGAATAAATTAGAGAAGAATTTCCCTCCCTTCTTTCTTATTCACTCTCCCATAACTTCCTAGTTAGGAGTCCTTTAGTTTGAAAGTACAGAGAAGACTGAGGGATGTTTCTTTTTTTTTTTTTTTTTTAAGATTTATTTATTTATTTGAGAGAGCGAGAATGAGAGAGAGAGAGAGTACATAAGAGGGGGGAGGGTCAGAGGGAGAAGCAGGCTCCTCGCCGAGCAGAGAGCCCGATGCGGGACTCGATCCAGGGACTCCAGGATCATGACCTGAGCCGAAGGCAGTCGCTTAACCAACTGAGCCACCCAGGCGCCCCCTGAGGGAT
>NW_028058617.1:0-398 GCF_054177405.1 Leptonychotes weddellii
TTTTAAAGATTTTATTTATTTATTTGAGAGAGAGAGACTGAGAGAGAGAGCACATGAGAGGGGGAGGGTCGGGAGGGTCAGAGGGAGAAGCAGACTCCCTGCCAAGCAGGGAGCCCGATGCGGGACTCGATCCAGGGACTCCAGGATCATGACCTGAGCCGAAGGCAGTCGCTTAACCAACTGAGCCACCCAGGCGCCCTCACATTTTAATCTTTTTGAAACTAGGTGCTTCTTACAATCAATGGAATCTTAGATTTGATGAAATAAGGCAATGAAAAACTGCAAATTTTTAAAAAGTGTGTCAATGGAATGACAAAATGAATTAAATACATTCATTTTATAGAATACTGAGCAACTTTAAAAAAGGAGGAAATAGAATTCTGTGGGTAACTATGGAG
>NW_028058618.1:0-398 GCF_054177405.1 Leptonychotes weddellii
GGGCGCCTGGGTGGCTCAGTTGGTTAAGCGACTGCCTTCGGCTCAGGTCATGATCCTGGAGTCCCGGGATCGAGTCCCGCATCGGGCTCCCTGCTCGGCAGGGAGTCTGCTTCTCCCTCTGACCCTCCTCCTTCTCATGCTCTCTGTCTCTCATTCTCTCTCTCTCAAATAAATAAATAAAATCTTTAAAAAAAAAAAATAATAATATTTTACCATAATCTCTTATGTTAATTTGATTCTGAATTATAACTTAACTGCTATTAAAATTTGGATTATAGCAGATTCCAATTTGGGAGTGTTACCTACTTCTTCACACCTCTCTGCCTCACTGAGTCATATCTCTTTGCCCTCGAGAGTCCACCTTACAACTCATTGAGGCAACCTTGAGAAAGCCTTGT
>NW_028058619.1:0-398 GCF_054177405.1 Leptonychotes weddellii
TTTTTCCCTCCTTTTGCATTTCTTAAAAAAAAAAAAAAACAGTAAAGAGCAGAGCAGAAATATTGCATTATCCCCAAAAAATTTTCCCTGAGGTAAAGTTTAAATTAATCGGTATAAGATTCTTAACTAATGTTACAATGGCTGCTCCTTAAAGAACAGGCATAATTTCTGTTGTGTGTGGGATTTTCAGAGCATTTCTTTTTTTTTTTTTTTTTAAAGATTTTATTTATTTATTTGAGAGAGAATGAAAGACAGAGAGCATGAGAGGGAGGAGGGTCAGAGGGAGAAGCAGACTCCCTGCCGAGCAGGGAGCCCGATGCGGGACTCGATCCCGGGACTCCAGGACCATGACCTGAGCCGAAGGCAGTCGCTTAACCAACTGAGCCACCCAGGCGCCC
>NW_028058620.1:0-398 GCF_054177405.1 Leptonychotes weddellii
TGGGACCATGACCTGAGCCGAAGGCAGACGCTTAACGACTGAGCCACCCAGGCGCCCAGCTAGTTAGCCTTTCTAAGGCATGCAGTGGATTTCAGAATTTTTTTGTATTATTGAATTCCTAAGCAAGGATGTGATAGAATATTTTGCTACCTAAGAACAGATCCCTTTGAGAGGATCTTAACCAGAGTAATGACTTGAGTGTGACATGGTGTGTAGGATGAGGTGGGAATTGGGATCTTGACTTCTGCATCTACCACAAACCAAACGAGTATGAACTCTGGTACAGGGACTCAAAAGGAACAAGGCATGAAAATAGAAATGTTTCAGAACACTTTGTTTTAAAGATTTTATTTATTTTTTGACAGACAGCGAGAGAGGGAACACAAGCAGGGCGAGTG
>NW_028058621.1:0-398 GCF_054177405.1 Leptonychotes weddellii
TGTCCCCCAGCACCTGGCACCTAACAGCAGCTGGACTACCAGCAAAGGAGAGGAGCAACCCAGGGGAGGCAGGACACACGTGCTACTTCGTCCCCTTACAGACAAGGCTCTCATCCCTACAGCTGCATACACCAGGCATCACTAGGCCTCCCGGACGGGAGGACTGAGGCTCAGTGGCACCTAACTCAGGTCTGTGCGTGTCAGAGCCCTAGCCTTCCCCCTGGTTTGGGAACCCAACCAACAGAAGCCCACCCAGTTCCCTGCTGCCACACACGCAGGTCTTTCTACCACATCCATCTGCGTGCTCACCACTGAGTTGTCTGTTCTGCACCCCCCATCCCCCCCACCCCCCCCCCCGCCGACAAGCACCTGCACCCCTGCTTCTTTCCTGTAGAGTG
>NW_028058622.1:0-398 GCF_054177405.1 Leptonychotes weddellii
TTTTTTTTTAAAGATTTTATTTATTTATTTGACAGAGAGAGAGATAGTGAGAGCAGGAACACAAGCAGGGGGAGTGGGAGAGCGAGAAGCAGGCTTCCTGCCGAGCAGGGAGCCCGATGTGGGACTCGATCCCAGGACCCTGGGATCATGACCTGAGCCGAAGGCAGACGCTTAACCATCTGAGCCACCCAGGCGCCCCTTCAGCTTCCTTTCTTAATGAAAGTATTTTTCACTCCCATCAGTGGGCCATTTTTCTGCCTTAATTTTGAGGGATTTCCCAATACAGCAAGATTGGATATAGCCATTTAAAGCAATTCAACCCTTGAAAATAGGTAATTCCCTTCCATTCCATAATTCAAAATAATTTTTGGGTTCAAATACCATCCCAAGGCTGAAAC
>NW_028058623.1:0-398 GCF_054177405.1 Leptonychotes weddellii
TCAGTTGGTTAAGCGACTGCCTTCGGCTCAGGTCATGATCCTGGAGTCCCGGGATCGAGTCCCGCATCGGGCTCCCTGCTCAGCAGGGGGTCTGCTTCTCCCTCTGACCCTCTTCCCTCTCGTGCTCTCTGTCTCTCATTCTCTCTCTCTCAAATAAATAAATAAAATCTTTAAAAAAAAAAAAAAAAAAAAAAAAAAAGAAGGCAATGAAATAACTTGTGCCAAATGTTACAATTCTATTGGGAAAGAAGACCAGCCACCCTCATGTCTTTGGGAGGAAAATGGAGAAAGAAGAGCTGCTTGGATTGGAGGGGTAGGGGTAAGGGAAATGCTCAGGGTATTAGAACAGCACCCCTCCTTTGAGAGTTAATAACACGTTTTCGTATCACCCATATTTT
>NW_028058624.1:0-398 GCF_054177405.1 Leptonychotes weddellii
GGGACAAGCTATCAACCCACACTGCATAGCTTTCCTGAGCTGCACCCACTGGTAAGGATTTGAGGGGCTGCGTCTTCATTCAGAGGCTCCTCACATTTGCTGCTAGGACATCATTAACCTTTCTTGGAGTGAGAAATAGAATTATGAAATAATTATGAGAAATTATGATAACATAAAACAAATATTAAGATACATTGTAGGGCGCCTGGGTGGCTCAGATGGTTAAGCGTCTGCCTTCGGCTCAGGTCATGATCCCAGGGTCCTGGGATCGAGCCCCGCATTGAGCTCCCTGCTCAGCGGGAAGCCTGCTTCTCCCTCTCCCACTCCCCCTGCTTGTGTTCCCTCTCTGGCTGTGTTTCTCTCTGTCAAATAAATAAATAAAATCTTTAAAAAAAAAA
>NW_028058625.1:0-8533 GCF_054177405.1 Leptonychotes weddellii
ATGATTTCACTTATATGTGGCATTTAAGAAAACAAATAAGCAAAGGAAAAAGAGAGAGAGAGAGACAAACCAAGAAACAGATTCTTTTTTTTTTTTAAGATTTTATTTACTTATTTGAGAGAGAGCGAAAGTGAGAAAGATCTCAGAGGGAGAGGGAGAAGCCGACTCACCCCTGAGCAGAGAGCCTGATGGGGGGCCCAATCCCAGGACCCTGGGATCATGACCTGAGCCGAAGGCAGATGCTCAACAGACTGAGCCACCCAGGTGCCCCATAAAACAGGTTCTTAATTATCGAGAACAAACTGGTGGTTACTAGAGGGGAGGTGGGTGGGGGGTGGGTCAAGTAGGTGATGGGGATTAAGGAGTGCACTTGCTGTGATGAGCACTGAGTGATGTACGGAAGTGCTGAATCACTATAGTGTACAACTGAAACTAATATTACACTGTATGTTAACTACACTGGAATTTAAAATTTTTTTAAGTTTTTTAATTAAAAAATGTTTCTTCATCATAAAAAATGGCTAATATTTTGATAATGTTCAAATATTGCTGTCTCCATCTCCACACCACTCCCACTATCATATAATTATATTGTATTTATCATTATTTTTGCTGATCTGATAAATGTATATAGTGCCTAAATATTATTTGAATCTGAATTTTATTTTATTGTTTTTTAAAGATTTTATTTATTTATTTGAGAGAAAGAGCAACAGCGGCAGGGAGGGCCAGAAGGTGAGGGAGAAGCAGACTCCCCACTGAGCCGGGAACCCAACTTGGGGGGCTCGATCCCAGGACCCTGGGATCATGACCTGAGCTGAAGGTAGACACCCAACTGACTGAGCCACCCAGGTGCCCCTGAATATGAATTTTAATTACTGGTAAGGCTGAACATAATTCTTTATAATGATTCACTCTATTTCTCTAAATGCATGAAGACAATTAAGTAATGATCCTTCATATGTATCAATGCTTTACATATTTTGAAATACTGATTCTATTTACAAACGCAACACATACGTATTACGGAAAGTCTAGATATAGAGAAAAGTATGTGAAATGGTATAAATGGTATAAAAACCGTCCATAATCCCAACACACTTTCCCCTTTAAATAGTCTATGTTATAAAAAGTGAATTTCCTTTTTTCACCTCCCCATCCATCCCATCCCTACTAAAAGTAATCACTGTTTAGCATTTGTTATATATTGTCCCAGGATTTTTCTATGATTCTTTAAAAATAAAAATGGAATCAAACTATTGTCTTAAGCAACAGGCTCTTTTTCCTGAATACTATTATCACAGACATCTTTCCAATATATATAGATCTACCTCATATTTTGATAGCTGTCTGCCATTCTACTCTATGTTTACAATAATAAGTTATGAAACCAGGGTGAAGAAGGGCAAAGAGGTCCCCCGCTGATAGCTGAGGCAGCCATATTACATCTGTCTCCTTTCCCCATTTCAGGTATGGTCTCACAGGTACCACCAATTCCCTTGCTTCCTTGGTCTTGCATTGCAATCACTCAACCTCTCCTCACCCCTGCCTCAACTCCAGACCCATTTCCTCCATTCTTGGTGGACTGCTGAGGGCTGTCAGAGAAAACCCCAAGCCCTGCAGGCTGGCTCCCTGTCCTAGCTAGGGTTCCAACCTCAGCGGGGCTGTCTTCATTGTTCACCACTGCTCTTCTCTCCTCCTCACAGCGTCTACTCCAACCCTTCCCCACCCTACTTCAAGGTCCCATCCCCACTCTGCCCTCTCATTCCGATCAATCGTATGGTTTCATCTCTAATTTACAGACTAGAGAACATGCAGGCATGACCTCTCTCACTTTCTCTTCAGCTCCAAACCTGCCTTTCTAGGCCCATCCTTCTCTCCTTTCACCCTGAGTCAGAAAAGGGGCATCTTGATTCTTTTCTAAGTGGTACCCTGCCATCTTCAATCTCATCCTCTCTGCTATATGCTCCCCTCATTATCATAGAAACAAGCAAACGTAAACGCCACCTTACTAATGTTAATAATAAAAATAACAATACTAATAATAAATATTTGTATAGCACTTAAAATGTGCCAAAACCTGTTTGAAGCACTTTACACATATGTTAACTAATTTAATCTTCATAACAGTCTATAAGGTAGGTATTAATTATAACTATCCCATTCTACCAATCAAGGAACTAAAGCACAGAGAGGTCAAGGGACCTGTCCAAGATCACACAGCTAGGAAGTACAGCGTTGAGATTCAAACCCAAAGAGGTTGGCTCTTAACCACTATGTCCCATGTATAGAAGCTTACATAGCAGAACTATAAACCAGGGAGGAAATATAAAGCAGAGTGGGTTTCAAAGAGTGAAGGGGCAGCAAGGCCTGTAGAGCACCTAAAACAACAGAAAGGGACTCTCTAAGCTAGACAGGAAATCAGGGGACAGGTACCAGAGCCCACTGTATGGCAAATGATGGCGAGGTCATCAGCGGGGTCTATCTTGTGTTGCCTATTCTATGAATACAGCTATTTTCATTTTCTCTTGATTCTATCATCTCAAATTATGTCCATACAAGTAGTTAGCCTGACAGAGGAGCTCTTCTTATCCATGGCCAAAGCCAATACTCCTAAGCCCATGGGAACCAACCGGGCAAGAGATGAGTGGCTCAGCACAAATCCTCCCCCAACGTGTGCACAGTACCTCCACGCACTTGCCGTACGCAAGTGGCCAGCTTGTGCTGGAGGTGACCCACACCATTCAGCCACCTTTTTGATACTTAAACCCTCTCTACTCTCTCCAGCCTTGAAAACCTTGCCCCAGACAGATCAATCCCATTCAAATCATGGTAACTCTTCCTTAATATTTACCAGAACTGTCTCTTCATGGCCTTCCAATTACCATGTTTTTTCCTAAGCTATCAAAGATTAAAACTAATACTTCAAATAATAGTCCTTTAGATATCTTTGGGAAGTGAATATTGTGTGATTTTCTACCAAACCATCCCCTCTTTCCCCACAACACACACACACACACACACACACACACACACACACACACACACACACACACCCCTCTTCTTCACCAAGCTAAATAAATATACTCAGTCCCATAAATACAAACAATCCTTCATAGGACCTGGTTTTAAATCTCTTCCTCATCCTTGTCGCTCTGTAATCCATAGATCCATTTTGCTCATCTCTCCCATAATAGGCAGCGTAACTGCTACACCCCACTGCTGACTCACAGTGAGCGAATCCTAAAGATTTGTTTCACATATGCAGCTTGTAACAGCCATGGCTCATCCTTCCTCTACTGATGCAGCTGGAATTCAGGACTCCTGTCTGCCCACTGAAGTTCATACTAAACTTGTGAGCCTCAACCTCATTTCACTGCGCCTACCTTCCCTAGCTCCTAAGAGCTGGATCCACTGACATGAGCAATACCATTACCACCTTCAGACTAAACTGGATCCCACTTCCTCCATCAATCTTGACCAAGGCAAATGCACATTCACAGCCTCAGCCTACCATCTGAAACACAGAATTAAGTCACTTTTCCAGCTTTTACTGACAAATCAAACCTGGGATTCGGGTGGTTCCAGGACTATTCCCAGGGCTCCTACACTGCCCCTTCCCTCACTCCTGCCCCAGTGCATCCCTAAAACTGAGTATGAATTTTATCCCTAAATCACCAGTTCAATGGCCACAGATTACTGCTTTCACCCAAATCAGTGATCTTGAAACAATATTCCCTTGTAATAGGAAGAATAAGACAAAACTGCAAAATTAGCCATTTCCAGAAGCTATCATTCAGAAAACATATTCTTTGGTCTATAGGTAGCAGGCTAACCTTTTTCTATATATGGAAGACAATCTCACATTCCCCTAGAAAGTGTTACTGAACTTCCAAAAGTAACTTTCAATAAATATTTAAACCAATTAATGCCAAACAGTTGGCAAGCATATACACTAAGCTTTAGATACTACCAATAACATCATTTTTCACCAAAAATATGTCAACAATCACAGGCAAAAGGACAGAGGTCATCTAGCCCTACTCCCTTGATGTTAAAGTAGGAAAACCAAGGCTCCAAGAGACTAAGTGACTTGTCAAGGTGACAGATCAGGCCACTGACAACCTTGAAACAAGGACTCAGGTCTCCAGATTCCCCACCCACAAAGTACCTAGAAATCTATGAGGTACAATGGGCTTTACAGAGGTTGAAACAGACACTGTATCTTCCCTAAAAAGTACATACATGTGGTAAACAATGTGATCCACAGAATATTATGAAATGCTAAGCAATTAAAACATAAAGATGATACAGATCAACACTCATATGCCTTTATCATAACAGCTTCTCCAAGTGTTGACTGTAAAACAAGATAGTTGTTAAAAGCTGATCATTTGGATCCTCTCTTTTCCACTTAGTAGCTACATATGCTTGAGGATGTTATTCAACCTCTATTTCCTCATCTGGAAAGTGAGGATAGTAGTGTTTACCTCACAGAGTGCTAATAAAGACTACATAGTAAGTTATAATGTACTTGGAACAGTGCCTGCCCCTGTAGGCACACAATAGTTGCTCTTCTCTACTTATGTATTATTCTTTTCCACTTAGATAACAACCAACTCTTGATATTTATCATATCTCTATAAGTCTAGCCAACTTTCACATGACACTGGAAAAGAAAACAAGTTTTCCTAAAGGATCCAGGTTTTGAGTCAAAAATTAAATAATAGTAGAGACATGGCAGAAAATAATGGATATACATCCAAGGCATATGACAAGTGGTCAGAAATCAGGTGAGCTGAATTATGGAGAATGACAGGCTTTGCCTGCCTTGGATCGGCAGGTATGGGATGAGAAGTGCCAACAGTTTTCAAAACCAGTCAAGCCACAAATATTTTATTTACCATATCAAGTTTGCAATCCACCACAACTATCGGCCAAGAGCCTCTTTACGCTCCCTAACCATTCTAACTTTCTCTACTTCTTCCCTGTATCAGCAGCCTCAAGGAGAAAAAAATCCCTCAGGAAATAAAAATGGAGATGTCTCTGAAATACAATTCCCATTTCATTTCCCATGAAAAGTAAACAAAAATGAATTATAAAGAGAAGCACAATGCATTCATTCCCCCTTCGATCTGCTGCCTGGCTCTCATGAGGTAGACCTGCCTATCCTCTAGGCTCCGAGTCAGAGGGGCTGTCCATGGCTGGCGAATGGTTAAGAGCAATTCAGCTGCACATGAGCAGAAGAGGTAAAAAATCTCCGTCGGGATCAGAGCACACTCTGGGGGAGAGCTCTAAGGGGATCAGAATTTAATCAAAATCACTTACCTGATGCTTACATCCATGCAACAGCATATAAAATGGAATAATGAGAGAAGAGATGGACCAGGTTTAAGTGGCTAGACAGGAGGTGACAATGCTGACGTAGGGTGATACACGCAAGGACAAAAGAGAGATTTTCAGAGTCATAAAGAACGGTGGCAAGATATGACAGCAAATTGGCCATACTGGTTAAAACTTAATGAGGCCTGAAGATCACCCAAGATAATAGGATTTAGTAGGAGACAGAAAGTAGGTGCTGCTGGCAATTGGGACGAGACCAGCCCTCAGAGAGAGGATGTAGGGAGAGTCACAAGTTGAGCCTTTTCATGTTTCATTTTAGGGAAAAGCCAAGTATCCTGTTGGAAGCATCCTCTGGGTAGCTGGGAAATCATAATATTATGGAGCCTTTCAGAACGTCAACCAGCTCACAATTTAGTTGATTGAAGAGCTTTCTCTCATCAGCAATATGTTTTTACATGACAAGCTCTTAAAACATGGGATAGGCACAAGAAGGATTTAGAACATATTAAAACTGAGTAACAACATATTATGAATTATGAACAAAAAGTGGGAGTATTTAAGCTGTAAGTTCAATATATAAAGATGATTTTTTGGAGAATACCAATTTTTTCCATTAAAAAAAAAAACATTTATGTCACTGTCAGGCACAGAATATTAGGCATATGGATCATTATTGTGACCTCAGGTAGTATTTCACAGGTTTATTATATCACATAAAGTAGGTATAATATTACTTTAAGTTCTATGAATCATATTTTTATTCAAATTCTCACTGACAAATTCCCATGTCAGTTTTCTTGATGGACTTAAAAATATAAAACCAGTCATAAAACAGTCCAAGGAAACTGGAAGCTTTTTTTAAAACAATCACTGGTGACAGTTAAACTTGAAATAAAAAAAAGACTTACCACATTTTCCTTCAGCTTCCTCAGCTTGTCATCTATCTCTCTCAGCCGGTTTTGCTGATCCCGTTGCTCTTTGGTGTTCCGAAGCACCTTTTCTCCTGGAGTTATTTCCATATTTCTATCATCATCATGAAGGTCAGGTTCCTAATTAAAAAAAAAAAAAAATTCATGCACAGGCTGAAAATGTACCGTCATACACTGCTCCGAAGCAATTGAGCTTTGAAGGTTGGTTTTGCTTCTCAGACAGTATTTCTTTCCTTCAAAATGATATTCATAATTCTCTAAACTCTTCCTATTTGAGAGGGAAAGGTCCAATGGTACATGAAACAAGTGGAAAATAAACTCAGTCATCTGGAAAGCAAGAAGTTCAAGTGAAAACAGCAGTGGCCGGGAAGCAGCACCTGGGCTCTCATCCCCACTCTGTACTTACCGGCTTAAGACCATGGGCAAATCACACTTTCTCTGGACTCCACGTTTATTATATATGAATGACAAGAAAAAAATCCTGCCCATTCCTGCTATGAGAGACCAAGGTTCAAGAGCGAACTGGACTCGGCAAAGTCAAGAGTTTTGAATACTAGCTCTACCTGGTTCCTGACTAAGATGGTCTTAGGGAAATCAATTAACCTCTCTGACCTTCAGTTTCATCATCTGCAGAATGATAATAATATCTAGCCTAAAAGTCATCACACTACGTAGTCAGCATGCAACAAATCTTAGTGCCTAACAAATGTGAGTGAAATATATCCTTTGAAAAGAATATGAACTACATGGTGAAAGTATTTCACTATTATCAGCATTATTTGAATGGACAGAACCATAACCTCCCAAAGTTAATATTATTTCTAGGTGATAAAAACAGGTATTTCTTGACAGTAAGTTGGCCTTATATCTATAGCTAAACTTTCCAATTTTCTCCCACAGATCTCCTACTCCATGTTACCATTCAGATGCCTGACATCGATGTCATGTCTGAAGTGGCTCAAACCGGAATTCTCCCACATTCTCACACCTTACAGACGGTTGGTCGCTATCTCATTTTCTACTACCTCTTAATCAAGGCCCTCCTCTCTTTCTCACTCCCTCATCATTGCCCTGAACCAGTGATTTTCAAAACCCAGGGTGCTTCAGACCCACCCACAGAGCCTGGGAAAATCTTCAAAGGCCCCCTCCCCATGGACATTCCGACTCAATGGGGGACTGACAGCCTGAAGCACAAGTACTTGAAAATTTGAGAATTGTCACCGTAAGCTACTGCTTGGGCCTCTGCACTGATCTGAGAGCCACCAGTCTCCCCATGCACTCCAGCCTCTGCAGAGAAGCCACAGAGCAAGGTGCAAAGTCCTCACCCATTCCTGAGCTGTGCCTGGACTAGCTCTCCAGTCTCATCTCCCACTGCTTGGGTCTCAGACCCAAAGGCACGGCAGTATTCACTCCTCCTAGTTCTCCACCTCTCCATGCCTCTTTCCTCCAGCTCCTCATGAACACTCCTACTCTGTTTGAGCACAAGAGTATTTCCCCTATGAAATGTTCCCTGACATACTTAGGAAGGGCAGTTATCTTGATCATGCCACATGTTCCTCATTGCATTTACCACACTGCGGCTGCTCAGACAGGGATCGTGACTGATCCCAATCACTGTACTCCTGAAGCCGTATGGACACTGGTCCATAGACTGTACAGCTGACCCTTTAACAGCATGAGTATGAGCTGCTCAGTCCACTTTCATGCAGATTATTTTTCAGCAAATAGAGTACTATAAATGTACTTTCTCTTCCTTATGATTTCCTTTCCTCCACCTTTCTTTACTGTAAGAATGCAGTATATGATACATACAGCATTCAAAATATGTTAATTGACTCTTTGTGTATTGGTAAAGCTTCCAGTCAACAGTGCGCTATTAGCAGTTAAGCTTATGGGAAGTCAAAAGTAATGCACAGATTTTCAACTGCACTGGGGGGAGAGGATGTCAGTGCCCCTCACCCCCACATTGTTCAAAGGTCAACTGTGATTTGGTTCTCAGAACTCTTATCACATTAATGTGTCAATGAAATTTATATTGTATAAAATTCTAATGAGGAGACTATTGAAAGAGTATTTTAATTTCAAGAAGCGATTCTTTTACTTTTTTTTTTTTAAAGATTTTATTTATTTATTTGACACACAGAGAGAAAGCACAAGTAGGCAGAGAGGCAGGCAGAGAGAGAGGCAGAAGCAGGCTCTCCACTGAGCAGGGAGCCCGATGCGGGACTCGATCCCGGGACTCCAGGATCATGACCTGAGCC
>NW_028058626.1:0-398 GCF_054177405.1 Leptonychotes weddellii
CATCTCAAGAGTTTTGGAATGAATTCTGACCTGATGTCCAAGAGATCTCACGAGATTTGGAGTTAAACTTCGCCCGATGTCCCTGATCTCACGAGATTTGGACTGAGGTCTGCAAGCTTTGGATGAAATCTCAAGAGGCCAGCAGTAAAATCTCGCCCCAGGTCCATGAGATCTCACCAGATTTGGAGTGAAAACTCAACCAGTGTCCTTGAAATATCACGAGATTTGGAGTGAAATCTCGCTAGAGTCCATGAGATCTTACGAGAATTGGAGTGAAATCTCGCATGATGTCCTTCAGATCTGTCGAGATTTGGAGTGAAATCTCCCACAATATACATCAGATCTCATCAGATTTGGAGTGAAATCTCACCCAATGTCCATGTGTTCTCATGAGATTT
>NW_028058627.1:0-398 GCF_054177405.1 Leptonychotes weddellii
GTATTCAAAGGAGGTGGACTAAGGACATCTTAATCCCATAAGGAAACAAAAAATAAGGCCTTATTTGAATGTTAAAGGGACGTCTGGTTCTAGCCAGCAATCCATTCCACCAGCTTTGAAAACATTAGTTACAACTTCACAGCTGTGCCATGAATCATTCCACTGGGAAATAAAGCTTTATTTAAAAAATAAGAAATGAAAAAAAAGGAATGTAAAATACCTCACTAAAAAAAAAAATAAAAAATAAAAAAAATAAAAAATAAGAAATGAGATCTTGCCATTTGCAATGACATGGATGGAACTGGAGGGTGTTATGCTAAGTGAAATAAGTCAATCAGAGAAAGACATGTATCATATGACCTCACTGATATGAGGAATTCTTTTTTTTTTTAATTTTT
>NW_028058628.1:0-398 GCF_054177405.1 Leptonychotes weddellii
GGGTGGCTCAGTTGGTTGGGCGACTGCCTTCGGCTCAGGTCATGATCCTGGAGTCCCGGGATCGAGTCCCGCATCAGGCTCCCTGCTCGGCAGGGAGTCTGCTTCTCCCTCTGACCCTCCTCCCTCTCATGCTCTCTGTATCTCATTCTCTCTGTCTCAAATAAATAAATAAAATCTTTAAAAAAAAAAAAAAAAAAAAAAGACTCCATGAAGATAGTTAAAAGATAAGATCACCAGGTGGAAAAAAGATATTTGCAAAACGTATATGGGACAAAGGATTTCTATCCAGAAAATGTGAAAGAACTACCAATCAATGAGAAAATGACAATCTACCAGAAAACCGGGAAAAATTTGAATAGACATTTCACCGAACAGGATATCCAAATGGCCAATAAGCA
>NW_028058629.1:0-398 GCF_054177405.1 Leptonychotes weddellii
GTGGCTCAGTTGGTTAAGCGACTGCCTTCGGCTCAGGTCATGATCCCAGGGTCCTGGGATCGAGTCCCGCATCGGGCTCCCTGCTCTGCGGGGAGCCTGCTTCTCCCTCTCCCACTCCCCCTGCTTGTGTTCCCTCTCTCGCTGTGTCTCTCTCTGTCAAATAAATAAATAAAATCTTTAAAAAAAAAAAAAAAAAAAAAATATTTCACAAATACAACCAAATATGGGCCTATGTCACTAGAGGCAAGGTCACGGTGGCAGGGGTCACTGCTCCTGCTCCTTGTTTGCTTTTACCTGCTCTTTCACTTCCAGTTCCCAAGCCCCAAGTTCATTAGGATAGAGCCCTCAGGTCCACCACCAACTCTGAATTCTAGATTTTCCATACAAGGCTGGGTGGG
>NW_028058630.1:0-398 GCF_054177405.1 Leptonychotes weddellii
GGTGGCTCAGTTGGTTAAGCGACTGCCTTCGGCTCAGGTCATGATCCTGGAGTCCCGGGATCGAGTCCCGCATCGGGCTCCCTGCTCAGCAGGGAGTCTGCTTCTCCCTCTGACCCTCCTCCCTCTCATGCTCTCTGTCTCTCATTCTCTCTGTCTCAAATAAATAAATAAAATCTTTAAAAAAAAAAAAAAAAAAAAAAATTAATTACTCTAATTTAAATCTAAAATCTTCACATTGTTTTTCCTTAGGCTCTAAGTATGTCTTTTGTGTGGTATATTTTAAACTTTATATAAATATTATCATACCATATATATTCTCCCAGCATACTTTAACAAGACACAAAGTTTTGAATGAACATAAAGATTATCTGGAAAGAGATTTTAAACATTAAACATTC
>NW_028058631.1:0-398 GCF_054177405.1 Leptonychotes weddellii
TTTTTTTTTTAAAGATTTTATTTATTTATTTGAGACAGAATGAGAGAGAGAGAGAGCACATGAGAGGGGGGAGGGTCAGAGGGAGAAGCAGACTCCCTGCCGAGCAGGGAGCCCGATGCGGGACTCGATCCAGGGACTCCAGGATCATGACCTGAGCCGAAGGCAGTCGCTTAACCAACTGAGCCACCCAGGCGCCCGACCAGCTAGTATCTTTATAATTGTCATTCTGAACTCTAGTTCCAACATCTTAGTAATGTCCATGTTGATTAGGTCCCTGGCAGTCGATACTGCCCCTTGTTCTTTTTTTTTGAGGTGAGTTTTTCCATTTTGTCATTTTGTCCAGAGAAGAATAGATGAATGAGAGAATGAAATGCTAAAAGGGTAAAAACGACCCCAGA
>NW_028058632.1:0-398 GCF_054177405.1 Leptonychotes weddellii
TCTGGGGTTCCCTCTCTCCCTCTCCCCCATAAAAAAAAGAAATGACCGGGGTGCCTGGGTGGCTCAGTCGTTAAGCATCTGCCTTCGGCTCAGGTCATGATCCCAGGGTCCTGGGATCGAGCCCCGCATCGGGCTCCCTGCTCCGCGGGAAGCCTGCTTCTCCCTCTCCCATTCCCCCTGCTTGTATTCCCTCTCTCGCGTGTCTCTCTCTGTCCAATAAATAAATAAAATCTTAAAAAAAAAAAAAAAAAATGACCAGGGCGCCTGGGTGGCTCAGACGGTTAGGCGTCTTCCTTTGGCTCAGGTCATGATCCCAGGGTCCTGGGATTGGGTCCCGCATCGGGCTCCCTGCTCCTTGGGAGCCTGCTTCTCCCTCTGCTTCTCTCTCTCTCTCTCTG
>NW_028058633.1:0-398 GCF_054177405.1 Leptonychotes weddellii
CACTCGCCCTGCTTGTGTTCCCTCTCTCGCTGTCTGTCAAAAAATAAATAAAATCTTTAAAACAAAGTGTTCTGAAACATTTCTATTTTCATGCCTTGTTCCTTTTGAGTCCCTGTACCAGAGTTCATACTCGTTTGGTTTGTGGTAGATGCAGAAGTCAAGATCCCAATTCCCACCTCATCCTACACACCATGTCACATTCAAGTCATTACTCTGGTTAAGATCCTCTCAAAGGGATCTGTTCTTAGGTAGCAAAATATTCTATCACATCCTTGCTTAGGAATTCAATAATACAAAAAAATTCTGAAATCCACTGCATGCCTTAGAAAGGCTAACTAGCTGGGCGCCTGGGTGGCTCAGTCGTTAAGCGTCTGCCTTCGGCTCAGGTCATGGTCCCA
>NW_028058634.1:0-398 GCF_054177405.1 Leptonychotes weddellii
TTTTTTTTTTTTTTTTAAAGATTTTATTTATTTTTTAGAGAGTGAGCGAGAGAGAAACAGCATGAGAGGGGAGAGGGTCAGAGGGAGAAGCAGGCTCCCCGCTGAGCGGGGAGCCCGATGTGGGACTCGATCCCAGGACCCTGGGATCATGACCTGAGTCGAAGGCAGATGCTTAACCATCTGAGCCACCCAGGCGCCCATGTCTTTTTTAACAGGATGACAAAATTATGAACTTTGGAGCCTACCCTTGTTATACAGTGCGATAGGCTCAGTTTTAAATAGGCTCAGTTGGTAGAGCATGTGACTCTTGATTCTGGGGTCATGAGTTCAAGCCCCACGTTGGGCGTAGAGATTATTTAAAAACATTTTTAAAAAATAAAACAAAACCAAATAGGCTT
>NW_028058635.1:0-398 GCF_054177405.1 Leptonychotes weddellii
AGAAGGCTACACTGCAGATGACAATGGTGTGTGGGTGAAACTTTCACGTCCCAGCCATGTTGTGGTTTCAGTGGTATAGAGCTGAGGCTCTTTAGAGACACTGCCATGTTTCCAGAGCCCTTTTATGCCTCAGATCTTGCTGCTCTAAGCTAGGAAAGGAGTGTTACAGAAATCCTTCAGAAGCACAGCCCTTACTTTTATTTTTTTTTTATTCTTATGTTAATCCCCATACATTACATCATTAGTTTTAGATGAAGTGTTCCATGATTCATTGTTTGTGCATAACACCCAGTGCTCCATGCAGAATGTGCCCTCCTCAATACCCACCACCAGGCTAACCCATCCTCCCACCCCCCTCCCCTCCAGAACCCTGTTTGTTTTTCAGAGTCCATCGTCTC
>NW_028058636.1:0-8532 GCF_054177405.1 Leptonychotes weddellii
GAGTCTTCAATACCCCACTTTCAACAATGGATAGATCATCCAGACAGAAAATCAAAAAGGAAATAAGGGACTTGAACTATACTTTTGAACAAATGGACCTAACACACATGTTGACTATTCCATCAGACAGCAACAGAATATACATTCTTCTCAAATGCACAGGGAACATTCTTCATGATAGATTATGATAGGTCATTAAGCAAGGTCTTAACACAAACATGAAATAATATATTTATATTATCTCTACAAAGTGCTGTCATTTTGGTGTACCTTTTATAGGTAAGAAATTGTGTTGCAGAAATTTAAGAAATTTTGCCAAAATCATTAGAAGTGTTAATTTATAAAGTCAGGATGCTGAATCAGGTCTGAAACCACAAATTTAATAACTTGTATATTGTCTCTATGAAGACAGGTTGTTTTGTGTGTTTCACAGCTAAGTGTTTCTCAAGTGTCTAAAATAGTGCTTTGGTACCTCATAGGTGAGGAAAGAAGGAAGATGGGGAGAGGTAGAGAAGAAGGGAAGGAAGGAAGGAGCATTATACTACATATTTTTAGTGGCATTTTTACTTCATTCCCAATGTTGTGTAGTAGAAGTGTTCTGTTACAGAACTTACTATACTAAATGTTGAAATCCTTGAATAATCATTTCATGTCCTGGGTCTCTATGACCAATGATTCCTCCTATTTTCTCCTCAATGACATCCCACAGGGTCATGTTCTTCGTTATCCAATTAAAAAAAAGTCTTCTGGTGACTAGTGAAAGATTATTGTGATGTTTCCATTGTCAATAGTGGAATATTTTTAGTGGATATTTTCCAGTTCTGTCCTCTGTGCAAGCAAATCATATTTAGATACTTAAAAGAGCTTGTTTTTATTTGCTATTGCCAGATGTTTTCTATTTCAGTGACAAGAGTCATTTTTCCATGCATATTACAAATCACATTGATTTTGAGCCATAATAGAGATGAAAATGAATATGTAAAACAAATAAAATATGCATCATCTCTATATTGCAAATCCTTTTTATTCTGATTATACATTTAGCACATATCCATTGTGGAAAATGTGGAGAAGTAAGGATAATAAAAATAACTGTTCTTATCATTCTACAATATTTTATTTTGGCATATCTTGATAAATGTCATGAATAGATTACTATAGAGTAAACATATAGAATAGCTTTTTTTTTAATTTTTTTTTTAAAGATTTTATTTATTTATTTGAGAGAGAGAATGAGAGACAGAGAGCACGAGAGGGAAGAGGGTCAGAGGGAGAAGCAGACCCCCCGCCGAACAGGGAGCCCTATGCGGGACTCGATCCCGGGACTCCAGGACCATGACCTGAGCCGAAGGAAGTCACCCAACCGACTGAGCCACCCAGGCGCCCTAGAATAGCTTCTTATTCCAAAGAATATTAATTCTATGAGATAGTAGATGACCAATGTTATGATTGTCCTGAACCCCCTTGAGTCCACAGAATTCTGGTCTTTAGATATTATTGTGTATGTATAAAATTGTTGAAATTTTCTTATCTCAACTTTAAAGATCAAAAGGGGGAATATTTATTTGGGTACATCGACTTTTAAAGAGTGACTTTGTAGGTCTTGAACAAAAGTTAACAAGAGTTATTGTCAATCTTACTCTGCTGATTCCCCAGAAGACACTGGCCATGGCTCCCACTGTGATTTAGCATTAACTGTAAAATTAGTGTAATAGTACACCATAGCATGGTTGTGAGGATTAAAGTGATTTCTACATAAAGTGCTAAGGAAAATATGTTGTATTTTTTTTTTTAAGATGAAAACTAAGAACTTAAATAGCATTCATTACAAGTCTCCAAAAAGAAACATTACCTCAATTGGTATAAATGGCTTATGATTCAATAAATGTTGAGTTGCTATATATACAAATGCACAATGATCAGACCATATATAACAATAAAGCTCCGACCTACATCTTCTGCAACAACTAGCCTGGGAATCTGGGCCAGAATTTCTAAGCAACCAGCCTAGGAAGCTCAAACATCCCCTCTGCAGCAATTGGCCTAGAATTTTCAGAACTTGGCCAGCTTCCCCACGTCTAACTCAAGAACCTGAGAAAGGCAAATATATTCTCCAAATTAATCACCTAAGAGACCCCATTTCTAGTTAGCTCACCTCCACCTTCTTCATGCCAACAAAATCCAGTCAAAGCATACCTGATATGATAGTTTATTGTTGATAGATAATGATTGATGATGATAGTTTCCTTTCTCATTTGGGTGGTTTTCACTTATTTATTTCAAGAATGCTAAAAAATCAACATAAAAACATTAAAATTCCATCAGCTACTTTATCATAGTCATGGGGTCAATCACATATGATTCATATAAACAATGAACAACAAATTAGGAGAAGATTCTCATATCATATTTTATAAAGAACACTAGTGGCTATTCCTAATATGATTGGAGCTGGATTAATACATTATGTATTATGTTTAATACATAATACTTGGGGGCACCTGAGTAGCTCAGTTGGTTAGGCGTCCACTCCTGATTTTGGCTCAGGTCATGATCTCAGTGTTGTAAGATCGAGTCCTGCATTGGGCTCCATGCTCTGGGCAGAATCTGTTTGAGATTTTCTCTCTCCTTCTCCTTCTGCCCCTCTCCCTGCTCTCTCTCTCTTTCTCTCTAAAATAAATTAATAAAAGTAAATAAATAAAATCTTTAAAAAATACATAACACTTGAACATCCATTATTACATTTTAGATTTACTTGACAGAACAGTAATTCCTATATAAAAAGTAAGTTTCATTATTTAGTTATTATTTTATTTTATTTTAATTCCAGTATATTTAACATACTATGTTATATTAGTTTTAGGTGTACAATATAGTGATTCAACAATTCTATATATTACTCAGTGCTCATCATGATAAGAGTACTTTGAATTCCCTTCACCTATTTCACCCATCTTCACTCACCTGTCCTCTTGTTTCTTCTCTCTAGTTAAGAGTCTGTTTTTTGGTTTGCCTCTTGTTTCTCCTTAGATCATTTGTTTTGTTTTTTAAATTCCACCTAAGAGTGAAATCAGATGGTATTTGTCTTTCTCTGACTGACTTATTTTGCTTATCATTATACTCTCTAGCTCCACCCATGTTGTTGCAAGGGGCAAGATTTCATTATTTGTTATGGCTGAGTAATATTCCATTGTGTAGATATGCCACCCCTTCTTTATCCATTCATCCACCAATGGACACTTGGGCTGTTTACATAATTTGGCTATTATAGATAATGCTCCAATAAACATAGGGATACATATATCCTTTTGAATTAGTGCTTTGGTATTCTTTGTGTAAATACCCAGTAGTGAAGATTACTGTATTGTAGGGTAGTTCTATTTTTAATTTTTAAGGAACCTTCATACTGTTTTCCACAGTGGCTGAACCAGTTTGCATTCCCTCCAAGAGTGCATGAGGGTTCCTTTTCTCCACATCTTTGCTAATATTTGTTGTTTCTTGTATTTTTTTTTTAAATTTTAGCCATTCTAACAGTTGTGAATGAGTAAGTTTCACTTTTAAGAAAATCTCTAGAAAGAGAATGGCCTTCAACATTGGGACCATGAGCTTGAAAATATTGTCATCTAGAGCTTAACAGTAGAGATGCTTTCTTCTAAAAGGAAGTACTTGAATGTGGTTAGACAAGTGTTCAATAATTGAGGTAAATATATTTTAAGAGGGAATAACAAACTACATATCTTACTGTAGAAATGTATTTACAACATATTTTTCCTGAGTATGAAATTAAGTATATCATGAAAAAAAAAAGTTTTTGTTTTGATTCTTATGCAATGTTAAATAAAACTGATATAAATTTGAGGCCACACCATTATATGGTTCTTTACATCTAGATTTTTAATTTCATTGTAAGGTGTTTACACTTTACTCTTCAGTGGCTGGAAGTACCTACAGTGTTTGAGGACTAAGGTGCTTGTTTCATGAAAATTGCGCTGAAATTATTGCAAAATATGAATGTGAAGATGCATGCCAAGACAGTCCTTGATAATGGTACATATTTTTTGGCTGACTCAATTGTTTTCTAGCATTACCTGATTTACCAGAGTGCCTAGGTTTCACTGACTTTAGTTAGCTACCTCAGGGTGACAGCTTATGGTGTTACTGATTCGCTCTATGATGAAAACGTCGACATTTTGATTGTGTTATACTATTGTCTCTCTTTAAACATTCTCATGAGAAAAAGTGGAATTTTGTCTCTAATTTGTAGAATATTCTGCATCGTTGGTATTTCTTCCATGGGGTTTTAGAAATAAGTTCGCAATGTGAGTCCTGAAATACAACCACTGGCTCCTCTTATTGGCCTCTCTTGCATCCCTATGGAGTTAGTCAGAAACATGCACATGCAGCCTTCAGTGTTCTATCAAGTTTAGGGGGTATTAGTTGCTGATTTAAGGCAAATTTCAGACTGAATAGGAAACTTGCCTCTAGACTGCCTAGGGATTCACAGAAACGTCAATTCTGTTTGACAAATAGCTACTCTGATCTCCTAAGTTGTGCAAAGAATGACCATAATATTCTAAAAATTTGTCCTTAGAAGAATCTATTTCAGTGAAAGTGCCATTCTGAAAAATGGCTGCCAATAATGCTAGAGAAACTCCACCCTTGTGTGGAATGTGCGCATTACTTCTTTTAGAAAGAAATGAAGTGGGGTGGGTGTTGAATGTGTAATATGAGGTTTCCAGGAAATGGAAATTCAACATGAACTTTGTCTGCAGGCTGCATAGGAATATCTCCCTGGAATGTATATTACAGGCTTCACAATTCTCAGAAGCTCATGGAAGAAGAGTGAGTGTAGTTACTAGTGGGGGGAAACCTGTTAAATTTTTATTCTAAGAAATCTAGTAATTGATAATATGTTTAAATGCCAGTGAAAGTTTAAACACATGAAGTTTATGTATTTACCAAATAAGTAAACTGTTTTTGTTGTCTGACCATGATAATTAAAAAGCCTATTGGGGCACCTGGGTGGCTCATTTGGTTAAGGATCTGCCTTTGGCTTAGGTCATGATCTCTTGGGGTCTTGGGATCAAGTCCCTTGCTGGCTCCCTGCTCAGTGGGGAGTCTGCTTCTCTCTCTTCCTCTCCCTCCACGCCTCCCCGCCGCTCGTGCACACTCTATCAAATAAATACATAAATAAAATTATTTTTAAAAGCCTATTAGTTAAAGAAATATAATTTATATGTGTGGCCTTTCTCTCTCTCTCTCTGTTTTGTCTCTCTGTCACCGTTTCTATGTCTCTCTCTCTATATGTGTGTGCTTTTTCTCTAATTTCTTTCTTTTTTGGTGGGAGGCAGAAAACAAAAAGATTTAAAGACTATCAACTCAGAAATTGTCACTAGTTTAAATATTTCCTTTCCTTTATATCGTTTTCTCTTTGTTTCTGCATAATTATACATACATGGAGAGAATTCTATAGTACAGTGTATCTTTATCACTTCACCTATCATCAACATTTAAGGTTATGCTATCTGTCCAGCACTATTCTAAACATTTTGCATGTACTAACTCATAATCAAAATAATCATTGACAGTAGGGCTATTATTATCTTGTTCCAACAATGAAGAAACTAAATGTACAGATGCTTAAATAACAAAGATAGAAGTGATAAATTGTAATTCAAACCAGGGAGTCTGATTCTAGAACATAAACTCTTGACTGATATATTTTGCTTTTCAATTCTGTGCTCTGTATTTTTCTGCATAATAAAATATACTTTGCTATTAGCTACTGGTAATGGTTGCCTAATATTTTATGACGTGATATTATTTCTACATGTGAGTGGAGGTAAATTTAGCATTACTTCCTATTAATTTGCATAAGGCTTTTGACTTTCTCTTTTTTAATAGGAAAAAACGGTGGAATTAAATTTTTTTTTTCTTTCACAATGAATTTGCATTTTTAGAAATGGTCACTAAGAGTGTTTTTTTTTTTTTCATTATTAAGTTCACCTTACAAATTAAGAAAAAAAAATTCTACTGTAAATATTCCTTGATGAACTAAGGACATATTGCCTTCAAGTTTTTGTTGCCTTTTCATTATAGAAGGCAGCTATCAACTTGGAATGGCCTTATCTGTGAGGAGAAGTGCAGATTCCAAAACTGCAGTTGCTTTAATGGCAAATCTCAAGTGAATCTGCTATTGAAGTCACTGTCTTTGCACATAAAGAATACAAGATATTTCTGAGATGAGAAAATTCTGTTTTCTTACCTTGAGAAAATTCTCTTTGTTGTTTTCATATTCAATACTCATAAGTTGTGCTTAGCAAAAAATAAAAAATAAATAATTTAAAAAAAAATCACACTCATATATCACAAGCTTAAAATGTTTACTTCAATTATTTCATCAACTATAAGATCTTACATTCATACTAACAATTTCCATTTTTGATCACAATTCTTATTTAGATGATCTCAGTTTTCTTGAATAGACACTTTGAAACTTTCATTTCACAAACTGTTTTTTTTTTTCCTTTGCTATGGCAAAAATCCATCAGGTGTTTCCGTAAGAAAGAAATATACATGCCTAAATATGATATGTATACTTATTCGTCTGCTTGTGTCTTTATATATACAGGCTGCATGTTTGTGTCTTCCCCAAAATTTATGTTGAAAACTAACCCTCAATGTGATTGTTTTAGAAAGTGAGGCATTTGGGAGGCGATTAGGTCATGAGGGTGGAGCACTCATGAATGAGATGAATACATTTATAAAAGAGTCTACAGAGTTCCCTTGCCCCTTACACCTTGTGAAGTTGTAGTGAGAAGACATTGTCTATGAATCAGGAAGCAGGCCCTCACCAGATACCAAATCTTGGATTTTCCAGGCTTCAGAACTGTGAGAAATAAATGTTTGTTGTTTGAACCACCCAGTCTATTGCATTTTGTTAAAGTAAGCTCAGACAGACTAAGAAAATATCAATATCCACTTATACCCATATCCATAACTATATCTGTAATTCTGTATTCTATCTATATTTGTACAGATAGGTAGATAGATCGATTGATCGACGGATAGATAGCTGGTAATTGAATAAATCAGAAATCACCAGGATTTTTTATCATAATACAGTTAGACCAAAGAACAAATTTATAGCACTGTAATGACATTTTCTACAGCATAGATCATTTGATATATATATTTTTTGCCTTTTTAAAACAGAGACTATTGTATTGGAAAAGGAAAGTGATTTAGACAACTAGACTTAATCATCAGAATCCATTCCACTGCCACATAAGAGAAATTCAACTCAAATTGATTTACATAAATAATGGAATATATTGGCTATATATTAAAGACTTATTTATTTATTTTAGAGAAAGAGAGAGAGAATGTGCGAGTGAAAGTGGGGGGAGGGACAGACGGAGAGAGAGAGGAAGGGAGAGAATCTCCAAGAGATTCCATGCTAAGCAGGGAGCTGGATGCAGGCCCCAATCCCACCACTATGAGATCATAACCTTAGTTAAAATCTAGAGTTGGTCGCTTAACTGACAACCACCCAGGCACCCCTTGGCTTATATAAATGAAAAATCCAAGGGTAGGTTTGATTCCAGGAGTGGCCAGATTATCATTATAACCTTATGTTGTAAGGATTTAGCCCATTCCCATCTCCCCACCTGCATCTCTTGTCTATGCCTTCATTTAGGTTAGCTTCACTGTCAAACAGCAATTCTCCAAACTTAGTGGCCCCTGACAGGTCCTTACAGGCTTTATAGCTAGTGATTATACTAAAAAAAGAGATTTCCCGTCCAAGAACTTCCAATAAATACTGGGATTGAGTCTCATTCATTCTCTGGAGTCATTTTCAAATCCCTGAAACAGATAAATGGAATTCACTCATTGGCTAGGCCCAAGTTACTAAAGCTGACATGGGGTTGCCCCCATGGATGGAGATGAGGAAAGAGTATTTTCAAAGAAAAACTGATTTGAAGAAAGTAGAACAAAAGCCTTGCAAGCAAAATTAGGTACACTTGGCATAACATATAAAAAGGATAAATAGCTTTTTGGTAGAAGAAGAATATCTTTTTTTTTTTTTTGGTTTTCAATTCCATTTATTATTTGTCAAGTTTCCCCCAGTTATTAAAGCATCATTAAAGCACTGAAGTTTCACAAAGGAAAATGATGAAGAGAGAACAAACATGACAGAATGGAAAGACCTTGGACAAGGTCACAGAATTGCCAATTCCTCAAGGTTTCTCTCTTATCAATGTGGATGGCATCTAGGAGTTGTGACGTGCACAGTTCTGATTCAGTTTAATTCTCAGCTTAATTCAGTTTAATTCTCAGTTCTGATACTTGTGGACAAAGGTAACTGTAAGCTCTTCGAGACTCAGTCTCCCCATCTCCAAAAGGGATATAATTAATGTATTTCCTAGGGTTCCCTTCCAGTATTTCGGCTTGGTCTCTGTTCCATGTTGTTTGAGAGTCTTTCTTCTATATCCATATTGCTGTTATTGTCTTTGTCAGATAAGAAATCAT
>NW_028058637.1:0-398 GCF_054177405.1 Leptonychotes weddellii
GTGATAAAGAACAACTTGGTATATCTATTTTTAAGCCAAATTTTAATATCTGAGGATTTGATTTTTCTGGACATAGTATTATTAAAAATAATGATTTTTTTCATTAAGTTATTTACCTTGCTGAAATACTTCCAATGCTAATACCTCAGATGATTGAAATTATCTATCTGGAAGGCTTAGCTTTTATTTGTTTTGTGGGTTTTTTTTTTTATTCTTATGTTAATCCCCATACATTACATCATTAGTTCTAGATGAAGTGTTCCATGATTCATTGTTTGTGCATAACACCCAGTGCTCCATGCAGAACGTGCCCTCCTCAATACCCACCACCAGGCCAACCCATCCTCCCACCCCTCTCCCCTCTAGAACCCCCAGCCTGTTTTTCAGAGTCCATCGTC
>NW_028058638.1:0-398 GCF_054177405.1 Leptonychotes weddellii
ACAGGCCCCCGTAGGCGCTGGGGGCCCGGCAGGACCCTCCGGCCAGGACAGAGGACATGCGGCTGGAGCCACCGCCGATGCAGGAGCCCTTCATGGAGCTGGAGGAGGTGAACTGGCGGCTGCAGGTGGTCATGGTAGAGGAGGGAGGTGAGTGAGTGAGCGAGCGAGCGAGTCAGCAGAGGAGAGAAAGGTGCTCAGGAAGGCTGGGAAGATGCTGGGGCTGCTCAAACCCCAGGAACCTTTTATAGGCACTGGGCAGGCGGGGCCTCCCAACTGCTGACTTGCGGGCTCCCCTGCGGATTTCGTCACTCCAGGTCCCGTCCAACTCCCCACTCCGGATCAGGATTATTCAGCCTGGGGTCGACTCACTTCACTGGGTGCCGCTTGAGTTCCCACCC
>NW_028058639.1:0-398 GCF_054177405.1 Leptonychotes weddellii
TTTTTTTAAAGATTTTATTTATTTATTTGAGACAGAGAGAATGAGAGAGAGAGAGTACATGAGAGGGGGGAGGGTCAGAGGCAGAAGCAGGCTCCCTGCCGAGCAGGGAGCCCGATGCGGGACTCGATCCAGGGACTCCAGGATCATGACCTGAGCCGAAGGCAGTCGCTTAACCAACTGAGCCACCCAGGCGCCCCTTTAGATGAAGACTTTCTATAATTATTTCTTACTTTTGGACTTGGAGAAAGATGTAGATGTTTCATTCTGTAAGTATTCCAATGGCTTTTTTTTTTCTTTTGCATTTTTGTATAGGTCTTAAAATATAAATTAAGCATGTTTCATTTCTTCACATACTGGTACACTGTAAAAATATCTTAAAGTAAAAATAACACTTTGGT
>NW_028058640.1:0-398 GCF_054177405.1 Leptonychotes weddellii
TGCAAATTATAGAAAAACTTAAAAATATGAAGCATTTTTTTTAAAAGTTTTTAAACTAAACTACTCCAAGTATAACATGTAATCACTTAACATTGTCATTTTGCTCTTTGACAAATCTACACACACACATTGGTGTATACAAATATACTCAGACACACAGAAGCACTGAGTGGCCACATTCTTTACCACATCCTGTGTAGGGGCGCCTGGGTGGCTCAGTTGGTTAAGCGACTGCCTTCGGCTCAGGTCATGATCCTGGAGTCCCTGGATCGAGTCCCGCATCGGGCTCCCTGCTCGGCAGGGAGTCTGCTTCTCCCTCTCCCGCTCCCCCCTCTTGTGCTCTCTCTCTCTCTCACTCTCTCTCTCAAATAAATAAAATCTTTAAAAAAAAAAAAAAA
>NW_028058641.1:0-398 GCF_054177405.1 Leptonychotes weddellii
TTTTTTTTTTAAAGATTTTATTTATTTATTTGATAGAGGGAGACACAGCAAGAGAGGGAACACAAGCAGGGGGAGTGGAAAAGGGAGAAGCAGGCTTCCTGCGGAGCAGGGAGCCCGATGCGGGGCTCGATCCCAGGACCCTGGGATCATGACCTGAGCCGAAGGCAGACGCTTAACGACTGAGCCACCCAGGTGCCCCTCTTTGGTAAACATCTATAGAATTTCTTACCCAAGAGGAAATTCCTTCCCCCGCTTTCTTCCTCCTGGCTTGTGCAGTTCACTGCCCTCTGGCCTCACGCCTGGCTCCATACTTAACCATCTTGAGATGACTTAAGGAAAAAGGTCTTGAGATCTGCTTTTGTTTTTTTTTTTTTATTGCTATCCCTGAATTCTTTTTT
>NW_028058642.1:0-398 GCF_054177405.1 Leptonychotes weddellii
TACCTATATCTATATATATATACATATGTATATATGTAGCAAGTCAACTTTACAAGATAATGGAATAATAAAAACAACATTCACATTAAGAAAAGAGGGATAGGGGCGCCTGGGTGGCTCAGTCGTTAAGCGTCTGCCTTCGGCTCAGGTCATGATCCCAGGGTCCTGGGATCGAGCCCCGCATCGGGCTCCCTGCTCCGCGGGAAGCCTGCTTCTCCCTCTCCCACTCCCCCTGCTTGTGTTCCTGCTCTCGCTGTCTCTCTCTGTCAAATAAATAAATCTTTAAAAAAAAAAACAAAAGAAAAGAGGGATATATTCCATTTCTTCTCGGAATTATAATAGTATTACCTTTTTGTAAGACAACTGACCCCCCTAATACTTTATCTTGAGAATATATT
>NW_028058643.1:0-398 GCF_054177405.1 Leptonychotes weddellii
AGTCTGTTGAGCACTTAACTGTGACAGAAGAAAATTCTGTCAGCAGATTCCCAAGAGTTTTATAGTACATGGAGAACTTTCTCCTCTCCTCCACCCCCACTCCAGTCCCTTCCCCTCCCCCATCCCACCCCTCCCCCACTGGCTGGCACCTTGGTCACTGGGGAGATTATTGTCCTGAATGTAGATTTTTTTTTTTTAATTTTTTTTTATTCTTATGTTAATCCCCATACATTACATCATTAGTTCTAGATGAAGTGTTCCATGATTCATTGTTCGTGCACAACACCCAGTGCTCCATGCAGAACGTGCCCTCCTCAATACCCACCACCAGGCTAACCCATCCTCCCACCCCCCTCCCCTCTAGAACCCTCAGTTTGTTTTTCAGAGTCCATCTTCTC
>NW_028058644.1:0-398 GCF_054177405.1 Leptonychotes weddellii
AGACTCAAAATTACAAACTGCAATCTCTAGGAGTGAATCTAAGATAAACGGATATGGATTTGCATCTATTTTATTTAACTGGAGTTCATCTGCTATCCCGTATCATGAAGGAAAAGTTTTTTATTGTATAATATTTAAAAACATTACTTTCAAAAAAATGTACTGCACTAAGTCTGACATTTATTATGCTTAATATTTTTTTTTTTTTTTTTTTTTTTTTTTTTCAATTTTTTTTTTTTATTCTTATGTTAATCCCCATACATTACATCATTAGTTCTAGATGAAGTGTTCCATGATTCATTGTTCGTGCACAACACCCAGTGCTCCATGCAGAACGTGCCCTCCTCAATACCCACCACCAGGCCAACCCATCCTCCCACCCCCCTCCCCTCTAGAAC
>NW_028058645.1:0-398 GCF_054177405.1 Leptonychotes weddellii
TGTGTGTGACAGATCTGTACCTCTGAAACAAATAATGCAATATATGTTAAGAAAAAAAAAAAAAAGAAGATAGTAGGAGGGGAAGAATGAAGGGGGGGAAATCGGAGGGGGAGACGAACCATGAGAGACTGTGGACTCTGAGAAACAAACTGAGGGTTCTAGAGGGGAGGGGGGTGGGGGGATGGGCTAGCCTGGTGATGGGTATTAAAGAGGGCACGTTCTGCATGGAGCACTGGGTGTTATGCACAAACAATGAATCATGGAACACTACATCAAAAACTAATGATGTAATGTATGGTGACTAACATAACAATAAAAAAAAGAAAAATAAATAAACCTTATTTGAAATAGATTGATCCCCCCCAAACAGCTGATTACACATTGTGAAAGCATAATGA
>NW_028058646.1:0-398 GCF_054177405.1 Leptonychotes weddellii
GCCTGGGTGGCTCAGTTGGTTAAGCGACTGCCTTCGGCTCAGGTCATGATCCTGGAGTCCCGGGATCGAGTCCCGCATCGGGCTCCCTGCTCGGCAGGGAGTCTGCTTCTCCCTCTCCCACTCCCCATTTGTGTTCCCTCTCTCGCTGTGTCTTTCTCTGTCAAATAAATAAATAAAATCTTTAAAAAAAAAAAAAAAGGAATAATAATAATGACAGCAAAGTTAATAATACTAACAATACTAATAGATGGAACCTCATTCACTCTATACTAGGCACTGCAGAAGTGCTTTACTTAGCTCCTCTAATTCACAAAGATACAGTGAGATAGATATTATTACTTCTATCTTAGAGACAAGGAGAACAGTCTCTAAGATTTTAAGTGATTTTCCTAATCTTT
>NW_028058647.1:0-8531 GCF_054177405.1 Leptonychotes weddellii
GGGAGGGGAAGAATGAAGCAGGGGAAATCGGAGGAGTGGACGAACCATGAGAGACGATGGACTCTGAAAAACAAATTGAGGGTTCTAGAGGGGAGGTGGGTGGGAGGATGGGTTGGCCTGGTGGTGGGTATTGAGGAGGGCACGTTCTGCATGGAGCACTGGGTGTTATGCACAAACAGTGAATCATGGAACACTTCATCTAGAACTAATGATGTAATGTATGGGGATTAACATAAGAATAAAAAAAAATAGAGAAAAGGTAATATGATTGGAGAATATACCTGCTGCATAAATAATAGGCAAAGGATCAGCAACCAAAATATACAGAATTACTACAAATCAATAAAAAAAAATAGAAAATTTAGCAAGGGAAATGAACAGGAAATTCACAGAAATATCATAAAAGGTCAAGAAACATAAAATGTCAAACTTCATAAATAATTAGAAAATACACATTACAATGAAGATAACATTTTGTACTATGACAATATTTTAAAATATGTACAATATCCACTTTGGCTAGGATATTATGAGGTCCTTCATACACAATTGGTGACAGTACACATTTCGTATAGCCTTTGGTTTGGAATGACAACTTGGCAATAACTAAAAATTTTTAATGACATACCTTCTGACCCAGCAATTTCTCTTTTGAGAATATATATATATATAGAAATCCCCTATATTATATATATAGTCCCCTATGGAAGGGCATTCAGATTATTTTCAGTTGTTTACTAATTAAAATAATGCCTATATATGTACTTGCACATGTAGCAAGTATACAAAATATAATAAAGATATTGATTCATGCATTCTTTTAAATAACAAGTACATATTTAAATTCTGAGCATACATATTTAAATACTGAATATATATATAAATATGAATATATAATCCCATAGGGAATTGCTTAAGTAAATGAATATATGTCTATATATGAAATTTATGAAGCACTGTGTAGCATTTAGAAGAATAAAGTAGCACTATAAATTCTGACATTCAAATATCTCCAAGATATGTTGTTAAATAGAAAGCAAATTACAAAATAGAACTACCCTACAATCCAGCAATTGAACTACTATTTCCCCAAAGAATACAAAAATACTAATTCAAAGAGATACATACACCCCTGATGTTTATAGCAGCATTTTCTACAGTAGCCAAATTATGGAAACAGCTCAACTTTCCATTGACTGATGAATGGATAAAGAAGATGTGGTATATGTATACACAATGGAATATTATGTAGCCCTAAAAAGGAACAGAATCTTGCCATTTGCAATGACATGGATGGAGCTAGAGTATTATGCTAAGTGAAATAAATCAGTGAAAGACAAATACCACATGATTTCACTCATATGTGGAATTTAAGAAACAAAACAAATGAGCATGGGAAAAGAAAGAGAGTCAAACCAAGAAATAGACACTTACAAACTGATGGTTACCAGAGGGGAGGTGGGTGGGGGAAGGGGTGAACTAGGTGATGGGGATTAAGGAGTGCACTTTTCCTGATGAGCACAGGGTGATGTATGGAAGTGTTGAGCCACTCTATTATACACCTGAAACTAATATTATACTGTATGTTAACTAACTGGAATTTTAATAAAAACTTGGAAAAAAAAGAAGCATTGTTATTTTCTCAATATTAGTAGTTCCTGGACAAAATCAAAGCTTAGTGGTATTTTTTAAGAACAGAATTAATAACAAAAACAATCCATTGTTGAACAATGTTGAGTCAAAAACAGACATTTGTCTCATGCATGCTGAAGGCTTGCACCTCAGCATGCTCTTAACAATGGCTATTGCTGACTCTATACCTAGCAAGCTCATCTCTAATGGCTAGGCTTGCTTCTAGTCAGACCAATTCTACACATATGCCACACAAATATCCACTCCCCACCCCACCCCCGACACACACATACATCCCTCATTTTTTGTTTCCATTGCCATGCCTTATTCCACGCTTTTCCCCACCTGGAGGGCTTTTCTTCCTCCTCTCTATCAATTTCTAGCCATTATTTCCTCAACCTTATTCCTCCAAGAAACCTGATTTTACCGACATAGGGTAATCATAATTTGTGGTCCTTGAGTACATTCAGGGTTTATAATAAAGTCAATTATACTCATAGAATAGCAAACATAGAAGGAATCCCTACAGAAAATTTAGTCCAATGACTTTAAAATTTTTATTAGCCATTATATTAGTCAGAGTTTTCCAGAGACAAAGAACTAATAGGATGTATACATCTAAAGAGATTTATTACAAGGAATTGGCTCACATGATTATGGACATTGGTAAGTCGAAATCTGCAGTGTAAGCCAGCAGGCTGGAGACTGAGGAGAGCTGATGGTACAGATGAAGCCTGAAGGCAGTCTGCTGGAGAATTCCCTCTTGTTGAGGAGGCTGGTCTTTTTGTGCTCTTCAGGCCTTCAACCCATTGGCTTCTATCCCCATTATGGAGGGCAGTCTACTTACCTTAAAGTCACTGGTTATAATGTTAATCTCATCCCCAAACACCCTCCAATTTGACACATGAAATTGACCATCACAGCCATAAAAGCTTTTTCAAATGAAATCTTTAATCAGTAATATTGTTGTCACTGTCATTACCATCATCATAGCTAATGCTATTTAAGAGCTTACTGTGGTTTGGACACTATTATAATTGCCTTAGTTTTTTAATCCTCAAAAGGATACTGTGGCACAAGTACTGTTATTATCATCCCTGTTTTACAGATGAAGAAACTGAGGTATAGAGAGGTTATATAACTTGCTCAGCATTACACAGCTAACAAGTGACAGGATCAGATTTTGAACTCAGTCTGCATTCAGCCTTCTCTATGCTATATTGCTTTTCAAAGAGATACGATTAGACACGGAATTTAGTATCCACTCTTCCCTAGCTCATTATTTTTTAAATATATTTTAATTTAATACTTTTAAAAAACATGCATGTTATTTAAAATAATATTTGCTCAATGTAGTCATTTTAAATATACAGGAAAATCTAAATTAAAAATAATGGACTCCTTCCACTTTCACTTACAAGATGTAAAATGTCTATGATATAAATACTGGAGTTGTTACACCTGGCTTAAAATGCAGTCATTATAGATGATAGTACATCAAAGAGAGTGTGGTGATTAATTCTATGTGTCATCTTAACTGGGCTAAGGGATGCCCAGATAGCTGATAAAACATTATTTTTGGGTACACCTGTGGGGATGTTTCCAGAAGAGGTTAGCATTTGAATCAGTAGACTGAGCAAAGGAGATCACCCTTACCAATGTGAGTGGGCACTATTCAATCTGTTGAGACCCAAACAGAATAATATATAGAGAATGATATATATAGACATAGATATATACAAATATGCAACCACATGAAGGCAGAAGTAACCACAGCCAGCAAAGGAGATAACACACATATATATTCCTATTGACATTTGTATCTGCATCAAGCTGTACCTAAAACCCTCCACATTTCATATTCATAAGTTTCTTTTTGGGACCTAGCCAGCTTAAAATAAGCTGTCTGTCACTTGCTGTCAATAAATCCTAAATAAATAAAAAGATGGATCTATAATATATTTTTTCTCATTTAATCCCCATGGTATGCATCAATCAAGAGTTTTTCTTTCGTTTAATATAAAGGTTAATACATATATAAAGGCTTTCTATATTTTTATTTCTGTTGGGAAAAATAGATCAAATTCTTCATGTGATCTGTATTTTACTTTTTCTCAACAGTATTTCTTGGAAAGACTTTCACATTTTATTAAATGGCTGTATCATATTCCCAAGTATTGTTGTACCAAAATGTAGTCAACCATATTCTTCTGAATGGAGTTTTTTTTCTTTTTTTTTATTCATTTCTTTATCTGTTCTTGTATTTGAAGCAAATTGCAATAAAATGTCTTTGTTCTTCTATTAAAAAAAGGGAGAGATGACATGTAGAACAGATGTTCTAAAAATGGCATTGAGTTACTTTCAGTAAAATCCTATTGCTAATTGGGTTTTTAACTTCCTTTTTGAACAGATAATCATACATACACCATTGAATTATTGTCAGTGATTCCTCTAACCAAACTTTACTGTGGACAAGTAGTTAACAATTTATTTTCTCTCTACTCAGACCCTAGGCTCAAGAAAGAAGAAATCAGAAGAAAATACATAAGTTGCAGCCATGTCCAAGAAACTGGTTTTAAAAAATGGTGCTTTGCTCCTCTATGGATAAAAATTGGAAATTACTGGTTATCCCATATTGTAAGACTTTTTAAAAATATTCTTTCACCTTCATGTGTGCTTTAGCCTGGCCACTACCAGTAGGCAGGGGGGTTCCTGCAGAAAGAAGATTATACCTTTGTTTTTCTGGGATTCTCTTATAAAGCTTATCCAGAATTGTGGATTTTTCAGAAACGAAAACTAAATAAATATAAACATAATACTTTGGGCTTTGGAAAGAGTAGCTTCTCCTTCAGCAAATGTCAACTGCTAAGCCATTTCCAGGAAATATGAAGGAAGAATATGATAGAGTAGCTAAGTATCTAGGCTATGGAGCTAGATAGATCTGATCTTGAATCCTGCCTTCACCACATACCAGACAGGTTCATCACCATTTCTGTGTCTCCATCTCTTCATTTGTTAAAGGCTGACATTGGTAGTACCCACCCTGCAGAACTGTAGTGAGAATTAAACATGGAAATGTTCACATATTTTCCACACAGTGCCTAGCACAGAGTAAGCATTCAAAAATATAAGCAAATAGGTAATACTTATCTAAGCAATTACACATGAATCCTCACCACGTCTTTGAGCTAAGTGTTACTATCATCACCATTTAACAGAAGAGAAAACTGAGGTAGATAGGCAAAGTGATTTGCCTAATGTCACAGAACTAGTTAAGATGCAGAGCTGGGGGGCGCCTGGGTGGCTCAGTCATTAAGCGGCTGCCTTCGGCTCAGGTCATGATCCCGGGGTCCTGGGATCGAGCCCCGCATCGGGCTCCCTGCTCAGCAGGAAGCCTGCTTCTCCCTCTCCCACTCCCCCTGCTTGTGTTCCTTCTCTCTGTCAAATAAATAAATAAAATCTTTAAAAAAAAAAAAAAAGATGCAGAGCTGGGACTCAAACCCATGATGCCTGTCTCCAGAAGCCATGTACTTGGCAACTAAACCACACTGCTCCTCAAGATGCAGTTGAGTTTCCGTTTCTATAATTCCTCTATAGGAGATGAGATATATACTCTCTGCAAATGGAAAAGTTTTGTCCCTTTTTAAATGGACTCCAGACTTTGACAAATGGATGAAGGCTGTGTTTGGAGAGGGGGGTGGGCAGCAGTCTTCACAGGATGCCAAAAGTCACTGGTGGCTTTCTGCTCCCTTTTTCAGAAGGCCCTCCTCTTTTGCTGGCTCAACTTTGTGAATTGCCTTAACTACTTTCCTTGCCCCAGAGAGTAATTTATACCTCGCAGACACAGAGCTGTCACCATGTAAATGAAGCTTCCCCAGTCCTGACATGGTGCATCAAAATAGTCTTTAAATGTATTCAGAGACATCAGCCCACTGAAGCAATCATTATGCTGTAGCAGCTACGTCACCTGAGAGGTGTTACAGCTTTCAAATGGGAAGGTATAATTTTTCAGTACTTCAGTTATGACCACACTCTTGTTTCAAAATTAATCTGACTTCTGTATGGGATGCAATCTTGGCATCGGTATTTTAATTTTAAAATTTAGCAACCAACAATACTAAAATATCATCAGTGATTCATCAGTGATTCAATGGCTGTTCAAAAAAAATTGTTTTGTGAAATGTCTTCAGCCTTCATCAGCCAGTCATGCTGATGACTTAAGAAATATTGTACTTAAGAAATACTGGTACATGTAAGTAGTGGTTCAGAGCTGCTACTGGAGATGTACTACTCTATTTCTGGAGTGATCTCACTTTGTTAATAGATGGGCCAAACCATAGACTTCTGTTGAGTACCTGAGTGTTAAAATCCACTCCCTAGTACAGGGATTCTCAAATCCTGATCTATAGAGCTCTAGCATTCTATTCAGTCACCTTATGGTGATGCCTTATGGGGAACAAGGTTGACTGTGTGGGCTTACCCACCATGCCCACCTCTGCTTCAACCAGAGTAACTCCTCATTTATCCTTTGATTTATTGGGATTACTCATAAGATTTCTTTTAAATTAAAAACTAATACTTTGATAAGACAAAATTTGGAAATGATCCTTGTGAACAGAAAAAGTATATATTCACTGTTTTCAGTAAGATTTACTATCTTTGGGGGATATAGGATACAAAGAGTATAAAGCAATATATTATAGGTATAGAGGGAGGAAAGAATAGTATTGAGCTGACTGTTCGGGGCTGTTGCACAATCAGATAAGCCAGCACAGTTAGTCCCAGGCATTTTATATCCATTATCACAATAAACCTTTACAACAATAATGATAATAGTATCACTGTCCTAATTTTATGGAGCAGTAAACTGAGTTTCAGAGAGTTTAAGTAACCTTTCTAAAACCACATAACTAATAATCTACAGAGAAGGGACTCAAACCCATGCCTGTCCATCCCCAAAGTCCATGGTCTTTGAATGCTGCATCAAACTACATCTCCAACATCTATCACTGTCACAGGATGTCAGAAATGGATGACATCATTATAAGCCATGTAATGTAAGGAAGCTCAGCAAATAAGTCTAGAACACAAAGGTTCAATTCTATGTATCAATTTGGCCCTTGTCCACTACAGAGCTGCAAAAGTATCAAATTACAGAGGTCCCAAAGAGGCTGGCCCTCAGGCTGCATTTAGCTCACAGACATGCTTTGTTTGGCATGCACAGAGTTTTTAAAAATCAGAACATTCTACTAAAGTTCCATTCCTTATTGTTTTTTATTGCCTGCTATACTTAATTATGCTGCCTGCATGGCTTCTGTAGAAAACTACATTTGTAACCCCTTATTTAGGAACTAGGAACAGGAGAGAGAACCTTCCTCCAACTAACCACCTTGACAACATCCACCTGGAAAAGATATTAGATGGAGTTTTGGCACAGGAACACATGAATAATATGGGGGTGAGATCCCAATCTGGAAAATACTTCAAAAGAAGTAGTGAATTCAATAATTCAGGTGAACAATATCTATATGGTGGAATGGAACAAAACACTCAATAAAGAAAAAGATGAAAAAATATCTATTCATACAACATGTATTTATTGATCACTTACCATGTTTCTCAAAGCAACAGGAAGACAGAAACATAAAACATCAGCCCTGCTCTCAAGTGAGTTAGTGTAATGGGGCACAAGATAAGAAAATGGGCAATTAAAACATAATGTGAAAAAAGAAAAGCACAATATAATGAAAATAGCATAAAGTATTATGCGGCACATTGTATAAAACTAGGGGTTCAGGAGAAGTTATCATGAATGAATATGAGTCGGTAGATGAGGAACAGATGAGAAAGTACAATCCAAGTAAAAGAACGAAGGAATGGTATTTATGAAAGTAGAGAATTTGAAAACATCATAATTCTTCAAAGAAATATGTTTTCTCTTTATGACTGATGCAAAGGAAGGGCTTTGGGGAAATGGTTGAGGATGAGGCTGGAAGACAAAGTAGGCATTTATTTATATACACTCACATATTCATTCAATAGAAGCTTAAAGTTACCAACTTAGACACTGGGGATACAACAGAGAACAAGGCAAATGAGGACCCTACCCTCATAAAGTTTACATTCTTTTTTAAAAAAGATTTATTTATTTATTTGAGAGAGAGAGAATAAGCAGGGGCAGGGGCGGAGGAAGAGGGAAAGAATCTCAAGCAGACTCCCCGCTGAGGATGGAGCCTGACTTGGGGCTCAATCCTACAACCCCAAGATCATGACCTGAGCTGAAATCAAGAATCAGATGCTCAACCAACTGAGCCACCCAGGCACCCCTAAAGTTTACATTCTTAAAAATTTAGTCAGATAAACAACATAAATGATTAACTTGATTAGTGCCATGATGGAGGGTTTTTTTAAGTACTATAATAGAAAACTAATAAGAGAGCTGGCTTTAGATAAGGTGATCTAGAATAACCAATGGTTCATAAATTTACATGTCACTTTTTTTAAGAAAAAGAGCTCTAGATTTTATGCTAAGTGCCACAGAGAGCAAGGGTTTTAAAGGGGGATGGAGCTGTGGTATGATCAAGAATGTATTTTAGCAAGGTACTACGTTGTCTTGGTGATCATTGCTTTGTAATATAGCTTGAAATCAGGCAACATGATGCCCCCAGCTTTGTTTTTCTTTTTCAACATTTCCTTGGCAATTCGGGGTCTTTTCTGATTCCATACAAATTTTAGGATTGTTTGTTCCAGCACTTTGAAAAATGTCATTGGAATTTTGATCGGGATGGCATTGAAGGTATAGATTGCTCTGGGTAGCATAGACATTTTAACAATGTTTATTCTTCCGATCCATGAGCATGGAATGTTTTTCCATCTTTTTGTGTCTTCTTCAATTTCTT
>NW_028058648.1:0-398 GCF_054177405.1 Leptonychotes weddellii
TTTTTTTTTTAAAGATTTTATTTATTTATTTGAGAGAGAGAGAATGAGAGACAGAGAGCACGAGAGGGAAGAGGGTCAGAGGGAGAAGCAGACCCCCTGCTGAGCAGGGAGCCCGATGCGGGACTCGATCCCGGGACTCCAGGATCATGACCTGAGCCGAAGGCAGTCGCTTAACCAACTGAGCCACCCAGGCGCCCAGTGTCCATCTTTTTTTTAAATGAGGAAGCAGGCATAGAGGAATTGAAGTAACCTGTCCAAGGTCACAGAGTTGTGCAAGGGGTTAATGGGATGCTTGCCTGTAAGTACAGGAATGGGTGTGAGGCAGAGAAGACAGCAGAATGCCTTTAAAGCTTCTCATTTGCATGTACTGCATAGCCTAAACGGGCTCAGAGCCCTGT
>NW_028058649.1:0-398 GCF_054177405.1 Leptonychotes weddellii
CGGAAAATTCTTCTCTATCCTCAAGTTCTTCCAGCTGGACTAAGAACTAAATTGGCATGAGACAGATTAACAGGAGAGAAAACCGAAGTTCTCTTACGTGCGCAGCGAGGCCCAGTAATGAGATGGAGCCCACGGAAGTGACCGAGGCTGCCGTTTTCGGACTTTTTAGACATAGAGACAACGGATCTGTGGGGAATTGCGGGACCAGGAAAACCTAACTCCGGGAGCTTCACTCAGGAAGGAATTCTGCACAGAATGTGGGCTGGGAGGGACATGAGGACCAAGGAACAGGGTTGTTCACCCAGCGTGCTGGGCTCCGAATCTCCCGTCTCTGGTGCCGAGACTGTCTCTGTCTCTAGGTACAGGGAGGGCACCTTCCACAGGGAGAGTTCTTGCCT
>NW_028058650.1:0-398 GCF_054177405.1 Leptonychotes weddellii
AAAGATTAGGAAAATCACTTAAAATCTTAGAGACTGTTCTCCTTGTCTCTAAGATAGAAGTAATAATATCTATCTCACTGTATCTTTGTGAATTAGAGGAGCTAAGTAAAGCACTTCTGCAGTGCCTAGTATAGAGTGAATGAGGTTCCATCTATTAGTATTGTTAGTATTATTAACTTTGCTGTCATTATTATTATTCTTTTTTTTTTTTTTAAAGATTTTATTTATTTATTTGACAGAGAAAGACACAGCGAGAGAGGGAACACAAATGGGGAGTGGGAGAGGGAGAAGCAGACTCCCTGCCGAGCAGGGAGCCCGATGCGGGACTCGATCCCGGGACTCCAGGATCATGACCTGAGCCGAAGGCAGTCGCTTAACCAACTGAGCCACCCAGGCGC
>NW_028058651.1:0-398 GCF_054177405.1 Leptonychotes weddellii
TGTGGCAGGCACTGTGCTAAACCCTTTGCATGTTATTTTAAAAAATTCTCACAAAAACTCTAACAAGTGAATATCATTATCTTAATCCTATGGATGAGGAAAAAGAGGCACAGAGGTCCAGAGTCAAACAGCCAATGCATTTCTTTTTTTCTTTTTTAGAAGCCAGTGCATTTTTCTTTTTCTTTCTTTCTTTCTTTCCTTCTTTCTTTCTTTCTTTCTTTCTGAGGAAGAATTTAGTGATTCATCAGCTACATATAACACTCAGTGCTCATTACATCAAGTGCCCTCCTTAATGCCCATCACCCATTTATCCCTTCCCTCCACTGCCCCCCTCCAGCACCCCTCAGTTTGTTTCCTAGAGTTCAGCATCTCTTATGGTTTGCCTGCCTTCCAATTTT
>NW_028058652.1:0-398 GCF_054177405.1 Leptonychotes weddellii
TTTTTTTTTTTTTTTTAAAGATTTTATTTATTTGACAGAGAGAAACATAGCGAGAGGGAACACAAGCAGGGGGAGTAGGAGAGGGAGAAGCAGGCTTCCCGCTGAGCAGGGAGCCCGATGCGGGGCTCGATCCCAGGACCCTGGGACCATGACCTGAGCCGAAGGCAGACGCTTAACGACTGAGCCACCCAGGCGCCCCTGAAACTGGACCATTTTCTTACACCATACACAAATATAAACTCAAAATGGGTGAAAGCCCTAAATGTGAGATAGGAATCCATCAAAATCCTAGAAGAGAACACAGGCAGCAACTTCTCTGACCTTGGCCACAGCAACTTCTTGCTAGACATGTTTCCAAAGCAAGGGAAACAAAAGCAAAAATGAACTATTGGGACTTC